>NC_083477.1:14007883-14220383 GCF_030014155.1 Tachysurus vachellii
GACAGAGAGACAGACAGACAGACAGACAGACAAACACACAGAAAGACACACAGACAGACACACAGACAGACACACAGACAGATAGACAGATAAACAGGCAAATAGATAGATAGATAGATAGATAGATAGATAGATAGATAGATAGATAGATAGATAGATAGATAGATAGACAGACAGATAGATAAACAGGCAAATAGATAGATAGATAGATAGATAGATAGATAGATAGATAGATAGATAGATAGATAGATAGATAGATAGATAAACAGGCAAATAGATAGATAGATAGATAGATAGATAGATAGATAGATAGATAGATAGATAGATAGATAGATAGATAGATAGATAGATAGATAGATAGATAGATAGATAGATAGATTATCCTATGACCAGAGGTGTGTGACACACAAGCAGGTCCAAAAGCAGTATTATTAAAATGATAAAAAGATAGATAGATAGACAGATAAGCAGGCAACTAGATAGATAGATAGATAGATAGATAGATAGATAGATAGATAGATAGATAGATAGATAGATAGATAGATAGATAGATAGATAGATAGATAGATAGATAGATAGATAGATAGATAGATAGATAGATAGATTATCCTATGACCAGAGGTGTGTGACACACAAGCAGGTCCAAAAGCAAGTATTATTAAAATATTGAAATATTGCTTTCCCTGAATAGTGTGTTTTACCAATTTCCTAAAATGATCTCATATTATTTCACATTTTTATTAAAAATAAAGAATATCTATTAGACTGAATGAAAAAAGTGTCTAACCTGGCACCTGGCACCACTGGCCATACAACAACATCTGGATCTAATTTTCACCTGATTTTGGAAGGTAGACAAAATCATGTGCAGAAACCGGCCACCTCTAATTGCCCAAAGTTTAGTACACTGAATGAAATATGCAATTAGCCACACTTCCAAGATATACACAGTCCTTTTTTTTTTTTTTTTCTTGCACTTCACACTTTTTGTGTTCATCAGGCCCAAAGTAGGTAATGGTAACGGCTTGAATGATTCACTGTATAGAATGAATGGTTATTCATTCTAATAAATCTCTACTTATTCTTCAAAAATCATTACATGTGTTCAGTATAATATTTTTCCTGATTTATACAAGAGGCTGTAATTGCTGATCATGTCCTGCATTAACATTCTAAGTGACTCATCTATTTATCTGGATATATTGTACCATTTCACAAGCATCATAGTCACTACATGTACATTTTCAAACACAATTTCCAATCTTTTTTACTGACTCTTTTTCACATAGAGCCAAATGGGAAGTCACTGTTTATCACTGTTAATGTTGAAACACAGCTGGTTGAGTCTGCCATCTGTGCCCCTGAAATAAATCTTCTTTCCTAATTTCTTTCTGTAGTATTTTCTGTATTGTGTCTGTATCCTACACAAGCTTGGCGCCAATGAAAGGAGACTCGGTGCACAAGGTTGGCGAAACCCTGGATGAGATGCCAACCCAATGCAGGGCACAATCACACTCACACACACACCAGAGAATCTAGAGACAATTCAACCTACAACAAATGCTTTTAAACTGGGTAAGAAACAAGAGTACCCTTTGGTTATAAAGAAACCCTTGAAACACATGGAGAACATGCAAACTACCCCCACCCCCACCCCAGAGGTGTAAGGCAAATGTACTATCCACTAAGCCACTACTTCTATCTACCAAGCCTCCTTTTGTTATCTTGACCCAGAGCATAGGAGGATATACATCTCTTTTTCCATTATTATGCAGTATTCCTGCCTGGAACCGTCTATACTCATTGTCCTCCAATATGTCACCTGTCTCATCTAGATTACTGGGGCTTCCTGAGTGTACATGAGCTTTATTCTATTGTCCTCACAAGTAGTAACAACTAGCAGTGTAAACAATCTTCTCTTGACATCTCCTGATTTGATTTTGTGCATTAGATGCAATAAACTGATGTTATTATCAGAAAAATTGAAAAAGTGGTCAATAGCCCTGTCAACGAATCCATTTCTGACACGAAGGTCTTTGATGTTTGTGTCCTGTCTATAGAAGATAACTGAGAACTGTAAACATTTAAGTATAATTTGAGACACTGTGAGGATATGTGAGAATACGTGAGCCCAGAAAGAAATTCCTGAATGTCCTGGATGTCCTGTTTATAGGTCAGTGCACTGTTCTCTCAGTAGTGGTGGTAGACCATGACAGCATCTATGACTTTCTTAGGAAACCCACAATAATGAATGGTGCAGTGGTGGCTCAGGTGGTTAAGGCTCTGGGTTGAGGATTGGGGATCAAGCCCCGGCACTGCCAAGCTGCCACTCTTGGGCCCTTGAGCAATTCCCTTAACCCGCTCTTCTCAAGGGGTGCTGTATCATGGCTGACCCTGTCCTCTGACCCCAACTTTTCAAGTATGTGAAGTAAGAATTTCACTGCAATGTACAGTAAAGGCTTGTATTGTAATAAAACTCATCATCCTTCTCACATAACATGTCTTCACTTTCTGGAAGACTTGAATGGAATTTATGGAGTGCATGGGATAGGAAAATTGGCAGTCTGGAATGTGATGTTTATAATAGATGATGTTCTTGGTTTAAAACTGAAAGGTTTAATGCTCAAGCCAGGGCATGTGATACTACATGTATAACTACGTTATGGATTGGTGAAATTTAGAGACTGGAACTTAAACTGAGCAGGTAGCAATCCCCAAAACATTACCACTGTACCACTGGAACAGGATGCATTCACATTCAAATCATTTCTTAATTTCTTAACTTTTATCCAGAGTAAAATGAATAGAAATAGAGCTGTGGTCTGTCAGATTGCTTTATTTGTCACGGGTCTTGTTATGAGTCATGCCCACAATCACGTCATTGAAATGTTGCAAAATGTAAATACCGCACCAGGATTTGTTGCCGTCGGGACATACTGTATTTTGTCCACATTCCAAATGCTTCAGCTGAGATTGTTCCTAAATTCAGAAGATATGGAACATTTCTCTAACTTCAACCGCACGACAGATGAAAGTTAATTTGGTTGCCAAGTATACCAAGACAAAAATATCTACAAAAAACATCAGAAAATAATTGGTTTAAACTTTCTGAGTTAATGCCTGAAACCACACAGCTGAAGAGAAATAAAATGGCTTAAAATCTGTTCAAAACTTCATTTCCAGCAACAATCAAATACCCAAAAATCATAAACAGCAGTGTCTAAAATGCTAAGTCTAGCCAATCTGTAGATAAACATGCTTACTTTTTAGTGACACATCCTTGAAAGCTGCCAGGAGCTCATGAAGGTAATATGTTGCTGTACTAAAATGTGCTATAAAAGCTCTTCCTCCATTAGGAAGTGTACGAGTGTGTGGAGACTTTTGAGGTCTGGTGAAAAAGGCAGATGGTTGTATTGCAAGGACGGTTCTCTGAAGCATTCAAGGATGTGTATAAAGTGTGAGGAGTCTTTCACTAGGTAGGTGCAGTAAATGTTGGAAAATAAAAGGTTGGGAAATGTCACCTAACTCATGCATAGTGTCCTTATGGTCAGTGAATGTAAGCTGTTAGATATAACGTTTACCGCTTCCACATCACTTAAGACTGTTACTGTAAATTTACTTCAATTATTTAACAAAATAAAAACGGCCAGTGAATCTAGATATGATTTTAAAGCATTGATGCATAAAAGGTAATCAGGTAATCACACAGGCAGCAGATACAAGCACATCTGTGCATGAATTTATTTACAATGTAAAAGGAATAAACACGAAAAGAAGCATAGACTAAACTATTAATACAAACATGTCAAACTTCACTGGCGAGCATTTGAAGACTTCGGCAGCGAGGAATTAATATTGGGTCTGTGGTGAACTTGGAAATGACTTTGACCTGTTAGTTCCTCAGGAGTTCCTCTGAAGGTTTTTTCCTCATATCATCTCAGGGAGTTTTTCCTTGCTACCGTCACCTCAGGCTTGCTCATTAAGGAAAACTGAAATATATACTAACTTAATTTTAAACTTTAAAATTTTCTGTTTCTATGCTTCTGTAAAGCTGCTTTGAGACAATGTGAATTGTTAAAAGTGCTATAGAAATAAAATTAATTGAAACTCATGGGGGGCCACGGTGGCTTAGTGGTTAGCACGTTCGCCTCACACCTCCAGGGTTGGGGTTAGATTCCCGCCTCCACCTTGTGTGTGTGGAGTTTGCATGTTCTCCCCGTGCCTCGGGGGTTTCCTCCGGGTACTCCGGTTTCCTCCCCCGGTCCAAAGACATGCATGGTAGGTTGATTGGCATCTCTGGAAAATTGTCCCTAGTGTGTGTGATTGCGTGAGTGAATGAGTGTGTGTGTGTGTGTGTGTGTGTGTGTGCCCTGCGATGGGTTGGCACTCCGTCCAGGGTGTATCCTGCCTTGATGCCCGATGACGCCTGAGATAGGCACAGGCTCCCCGTGACCCGAGGTAGTTCGGATAAGCGGTAGAAGATGAATGAATGAATGAATGAATGAATGAAACTCATAGTCCATGGGCCACATCCACTCTATCCTGAAAGTTTGCAGAGCTCAGAGCCTAGCCTCAAACATGAATGAACTTGCAGGCAAGACATGCCAAGCATCCGGCTCGGCCAAAAATGGCATGAGAGAGTCTTTGTTTTGTTTTAACTATTTTTTTTTGGCACTTTTCCTGAAATTAAAATACAGTTTAATTTGAAAGATTTGTACATTTTCTTCAGCTTGTACATTTCTGAAATATTCCCATTTTGCTTTAAGGTAGTGTTATTGAAAAACATTTATTTGTTCTTTCATTTTATTTACTTTTGGAGGAAAACTATTGTAGCCTGGCTGTCAAAATTAAATTTTTTGTAAAAATCATAGTCAGTTTTTAATTGAAGTGGTAGTTCAGTATTTAAGGTGTTGTACTACTGATTAGAAGGTCATGATTTTGAATCCCAGGGCCACTTAACTGCCACCCCTGGGCCCCTGTGCAAGGCCCTTAACCCTTATCTGCTCACAAGTATAAATGAAATAAATGTTAGTTGCTCTAGATACGGGCATCTGGCGAATGACATAAATGCAATGTATTGTTGAATAAATGTTCATCTGGTTTGGCCTGCAACTTATACCATTTTTTAAATTTTGTCCCCTTTGTGATTGAGTTTTACATGTATAATTTAGTATTATACAACTGTGAACAAGGCAGTGGATAGGAAGCAACAAACAAGATGCCTAAATAGGAACGTAAATAGGAAAGCTCATCAGTGTGCCTTAGGACACAGGTAGGAGTGATTGGGGTATGTTACATGAGTGTTGATGATGTAGTCAGGTGCTGATTTTGGCATAACCATGACAAGAGCAGGAACAGCACAGCCATTTTCAAGCATGGCAATGCTCCTGTGCACAAAGCATGGTCCGTTAAGATATGGCCTGACAAGCTACTTATAGAATGTTGACTGCACTCCAGACCTCTTCACTTGACATTATAACCCAACCTCCCTAAAAAGCAAAAAATTTTCACTGTCACGTTCCAAAATCTAGTTTAAACCCTCCTAGAAAAGTGGATGCTGTTTGGTGATTTAGGTGTCCACATTTTTTAGTCTTGTCCAGTATAGCCAGGGAAGATTGTGGGGAAGTCCGTTGGCTCCATGGTTACTGATTTGATTATAAATCTGACCTGATATCATTTCAGTATGATATGTTTTATCAGCTGCCTTAATGACAACTTTATAACTTTTGCCCAGATATAACTTCGTTAAACAGATAAAGAGATTTAAATTTTTTTTTTACTAATGTCTTTTGCATGTACTAATTGAAAAAAGCAACAACCAAAAACAAACAAACAAACAAACAAAAGAAAACTATGTTAGACATTGTCCTGTACATAGAGTCCAGAATAATCTAGTAAAACAATAGAGTTCTTTATGTCAACTAAGTTTCCATTGAATAGGACCTTGCTGTGTTTGAACAAATTGTGTGTTTAGCCTCAAACAAATACGCTTTTATTATAATCAATTTATTTATTTATTTATATTTATTATTATTAGCATAATTGGCATATAATGTTTATGTACCTTTAATGTATGTAAAGCAACACAACAGTAATTTAATCAGTAATACTCAATAGTGAGGTATTTGATGGGTATAAGAATTAGTTGGATGTTCTGTAGTGCCAGTGATCTCAACTAACCAAATACTGGCTGAAGTCTTGTCATCCGATATACCCCCTGAATTCTACCACTTATAAATCATTAAAATGTCTTTAGACTGCAATTGAAAGGAACATGTCTCCATCACTGTACTGTGCAATTTTTGACCATATATTAAAATTATAGAAGGGAAACGATTTGTATTTACACTCTCCAGTATCACCCAGATGAGGATGAGTTCCCTTCTGGTTCCTTTCAAGGTTTCTTCCTCATATTCATTTAAAATGAATAATTTTTTTCCATAATCAATATATTTCTAGAAAGCTGCTTTGTGACAATAATCATTGTTAAAAGCCTGAGTTTGAATTCAAAAACATGTTCAGTTGCTTCTTCACTTAACAACATAAAGATTACTATCCCAATGACTTAAACATCAATATTATGAGCTGACAGTACAGATGGCCTGTGAAATAGATATATATATGTATATATATTAATAAATAACAGGACACTGAGGTTTATGAGCCGGTAACGTAGCAACTTGTATACACAGTATATCCAAACACCTGCTTTACTGTGATAAAACCTCCTGATTTAACCGTGCCTGCTAATTTGTGACAGGAGTGGGGCAATTAACATTATCAATAGAACAATAGATTATCTATAGAAGTCTATAAACACATTTTCAGCTTATATGGTTATTATATTTACTTTGTACAAATCAATTCCATATGACTAAATAGCACATGATTTTAAAAAAGAACTTAAACTCCACAATACCTAAAAAAAAAAAACTGTCACCATATTATTCCAGCTGTCTGTCTCCTGATAGGAGGATTAATATTCAGGCTGATGGGGTCTTCTGAAGTGATACCAGGATGAGTAGATTGTATCAGTGTTTCAAGATGGTTGGAATGTGTGTCTTTGATCAGCAGATTACAATTTCATCGTTAGAGCTAAACCTGGCATGAACATCCCCTTTTTGATCCCCTCAAGCCCTGAGTACTGTTCTTCATGTCACACACACACACACACACACACACACACACACACACACACACACACACACACACACACACACACACACACACACACACACACACACACATGGGAGAGCAAAGCCTGACTATCCTCTTGCTGAGATTTTGGCTTGGACCCAAGCTAAGACAGGTAACCCTACACTTGGTCTGACAGAGCTAAATTATCCTGCTTCCTGGGAGGCTGGAACATGGAAATCTCTCCAAATTAAAGGGAGAAGGCAATCATGTAACAAGGTACTTTTTGAAAGAACTTTATGAAAGTGCCACAATGCCTTTGAGTCAACAGGCTGATATGAGCAATCGAAAAAAATTCAAAATGAAATAGAAAGAAGAAGAGCTTATGGAAACAGATACTGTACACATACCTTAAGAAAGATATGACATGGTCATTAAAACTAATGGAGGAAATTAACAACCAAGTTCAGAGAGCTGTAAAAAAGTATGCGAAAGGTGTGTGTATGTGTGTGTGAGAGAGAGAGAGAGAGAGAGAGAGAGAGAGAGAGAGATAGCGTCAAACTCTTATCCAACAGTGAATTTTACACAGAGCATGGCTGTAAACATTTGTACTTTTGGCACAAGCTGCTTAAACTTAACAGCTTCCTTTTGAGGTCACACTTTAATGGTCCAGCTTGTTCTTCCTGATTGGCCGATTGCAAAGAGTTTAGTCCATTTACTTGTTAATGGTTCGCTTCAATACACACCTCCAATCTGATAGGCTGCTAAGGATGATCTTACGATTACAAGTCACACTGTTATTAAAAAGAGATTATTTTATGTGAGTAGTATACTGCATTAACCAGACCTGATGTAGAAAAACGCCAGGGCCAGACAGATAACCAAGAATAATCAGACTGATAATGACCTGCTAATTACGTCAATAATAACTTTATGACAAAAGAAAAGAGGTCACAGGGTGTGCTGGAGTTTCTTGGGAAAGTGCAAACAGTCATAATATACTATCAATTACTATGAACTTTCATCACCCATCTGAAAACAGCTTAAGTTTAAAGATAAAACTGCATGTCTGTGTGTATGTGTGAATATATCAATTAGAATATACATATATATCTGAGTGAAATTGGTTCTCCAAACTAGCAGGTCCTGTTTCAAAGTGTCCCAAAGATGGACAATGTGTACAGTATGTTACTTTGACATGTAACACACACACTAGCAATCTCTTGACACAAGTAATCAGACAATGGATTATTTAATTAATTTATTTTTTATATTTTCAAAACTTAAAGTTGAGTAATATACGAAAGTGAGTTCAATATCACCCGAGGTAGTTCGGATAAGCGGTAAAAAATGAATGAATGAATGAATGAATGAGTTCAATATCCAAAACCTGGCATGATAATTGGAGTAAAAGAGAAAAAAATAAGTTCACATAACTTAATGAAGCTATCATGTTTTACATTGTAGTTCAACATTATAGCATACCAAGTCTTTCAACCAGTGTTGACTTAAACCCGTATGTAATTTCTTGACAAAGTGGACTAAGTAGTTAACTAAATACTTAAACTTAGCATGCTAGTCAGACGAGAGAGAGAGAGAGAGAGAGAGAGAGAGAGAGAGAGAGAGAGAGAGAGAGAGAGAGAGAGAGGGAGAGAGATAGAGAGAGAGAGAGAGAGAGAGAGAGAGGGAGTGAGAGAGAGAGAGAGAGAGAGAGAGAGAGAGAGAGAGAGAAATATCAATCTGTGTTAAACTCATGTTAAACCACAAGAGCACTTACTATGGCTATAACTACAAGCCTTTGTTCACTACTGAACCTGATGAAACGCCTCTTCTAACAGCTGCATACCACACATTCCTTCACAAGGTGAGTCCCATACAAACACAGTTATCACACATTGTTCTTCATGACTGTAGATTTAGCTGGAGCAGGAAGACATTAATAACAACATAGCTTTAAACATAATGAAGTTGAGAGTCTGACACTTAACACATGCTGCATGTCCCTATAAAGTCAATTTTGAAGTAAATTCCTAATCAGCTGTTGAGAGTTGACGATATACAGTTTTAGACATACCTTTGTTTGGCTATGGTTAATACGGTGGACATGGTGTCATTGTGAGGCACGAACAGAAGAGCTAATATTATTAATCCGTGTTCATCTCAAAGGAAAGAAATGACATACTACAGTAAGTAGAAAATAAGGTCACTATGATGCAAATACATTATCTATCCACACCATAATTCCACTTTCCCTCTCACAATGTTTGCAATATATCTTACAATAGCAATGTACAACAGAGACATAGTTTTAAAGTATTTCCCATAAACAATAGCATCTTGGCTAAATGAGCTAACTGAGCTAACTAAGCTAAATGAGGCAGTGAGCTTCAGTTGTACAACATCTAGAAAGTTAAGCACAATCATGGAAAAAAGAAACAGTTGCTTATATCCAAATAGTGATAAAAACTTTGTTTACTCTAAAGATGTAATTCGGTGAAATTTAAAATACATGAGGATGTAATAAATATTAACATTTTCTGTGTAGCACAACACGACATTTGAGGAGGGGAATATAAGGCATCTAATCTGAGCATAGTCCTTTAGCAGTAGACTTTGAATAATATTTGGTCGTATAGATTACATTTTATTATGTGTGGGTGTGTGAAGGGGATTTTAAGTAAAGGTTTCCATTTCTATGTAGGATTATGCAAAAGTGGGAAAATGTAGGAATTAAAATGCATTATAAGATGCAACACAAATCATCGCTGTAACTTCCTTATGTGTGGCTTATTAAAGTATTGCCCTGAAATTTAGATTCTGTAGCATTAACTGTCTGTATCATCAGTGCTCCTTTTGTTTGAACCTTATAACCTGAGGTGAGTGCGCTACAGCTAGGGATCTGAACCACAGACAAAAATATACAGCAGCCATAAATATTCACCAAGGAAAGGAACAAATCTAGGACTTCACTCTTCCCCTTTACGACAAGGAAACTTTCCTAAAACAAATATTATTTAATCTTATTTGGGTGTCAGTCATCAACAGAATTTGGAAAGGAGAGCTTTGAACTGTTGGGTCACAGAGTGCAGGAAATAACCCAGTACTGATACTGATACTGATGGAAAGGACATTATTCAAATGTCTGGAAGCAGAGCGACTGTGTTGCAGAGGCACAACTGATATTACACGATATTAAATTTGCATGCAGTTGGTTTGTTCGATTTTTTTTTTTAAATTTGAGAGTAAATGAAAGTAAAATTTACACTTTAGAGAGGAAACATATAAAATTATAAAATATAAAATTATATATAAAATATAAAATTAACAATATAATAACCAACATCGCAGTTTCCAGTATATCATATTGTATTTGATTCACGTCTTCACTGCCAATAACATTCAATTGATTGGTTATCAAAAACAAAACAGAACAAACAAACAAACAAACAAACAAACAGTGTATATTAAAATCCCACCAGTAAAAAAATTAAGAATATTATTCATATTTCTCATCAATGTATCATGTTGCATATGGACTGTATGCTGCCTTGTTTCCATTTTGAGGTCTGAGGCTAACATTTTATATTGTGTAACATAGTACTGTATTTACAGAATTATTCATGGCTTCATTCTTCTGCATTAACCATTTTAACCATTAACCATTCATCTCTTTAACCACTTTAATCTGGTTAGAAATGCACTGGACCTGAAACAGTGGATGTTCAATCATTCATTCTCTTCACTGCTTATCCTATGGTGTTGCAGAGAACCTGGAGTGTACGCCAGGAGACTCAGGGCACAAGACAGGGAACGCCTTGAACATGATGGTAGTCTATCTCAGGGCACAATTGCAAACAAACCCACACAGCCATTAAGACATTGCTTACAATTCAGAGATGCTAATCAGCCTACAAAGCATGTCTTTGGACTGGAGGACTGGAGGTACGGGGAGATCATGCAAACTGCACACACACACACATAGTCACACACGCACACGCAAACACTTACTTCAACCCATGTAACTTCCTCCTTCCTTGACCTCTAACCACCCACCCACACACAACCACGGACACACACAAAGCTTAATTTACATTTTTCTTGCGTTTAGTGATTCTTCTTACTTCTACTTCCCAGCAAACACCAACAGAGGTGCATTTCTTCCATGTTCAGCCAGTGAGGCCTGTGTTTTCCTGTTTGCTTATTTAGGGTGTCAGCAACATAGCCATCCCATTAATCATGGGCCTTAAGCAAACTATGTTGAGAAAGAATTTCCAAATCACTGTTTACACACTAATTTCTTCTTGTAATATTAATATCATGGGGTTTAAAGTCAGCAGTTTTTGGATGCTTGCTTTAATGCACAAAATTCTGAGCGGGTGTAAAATGTGAAGCTAGCCAGCCATCGTTGATATAATGGGGCAGTGTGTGAAGTTGGATGGCAGATCACAGGTTTTTGGCCTGTTCTGGGCTCGGCAGAAAAGAAACATAATTTTCGAAAGCAGAGACTGAGTTGCAATAATAACCTGAGTGTTGGATTCTCATTTTTAAACATGTGGACCGTACCATTAATAATTTTTAATGGGTGTTCTTTTACGCTCCAAGTTGTCATTCTTCTTCCACTGAGTTTGATTTCAGGCATCAGTGGAGCTGATCCTACTTCGGAGCTCTAACTCCGAGAACTGATGACTCGTACCTGTTCATTATATTCAATTAAGCTTGAAGAAAGAAATGTGTGATGGACCTGGCAACACTGCAGATGAGATGCAAACATAGCCAATCTCTAATCAAACCAGGCTCTGTACAATTTAGTGGGCTGCAGAGAAATTTTGATTAAGTTAACTACAACTTTCATGCTTTCAGTCCTGGAACAGTGCTCTAGGAACATGTTAACACTCATATTGAAAATTCATATTCCTGTAGAGAAACTGACTCTGACCTGCTGTTATATAGTCGGGTAACCACTGATTGCCTAAAATCAATCGAAAGACAACGGCATGCGTGGTCCCTGAAACATCTCTTAGAGGCCCTTCAAAAACTAAATAAATCAACATCACGTCGAATTTGAGGCAGAGTCTACAGACCAATCTTCTGTCTGCTCCTCAGACGAGTAATTGCTCACTTTTCACATCTCATGTGTTTTACATTTCCTTTTCGGATTGGAGTGCAATGGAGCATTCTTCCACAGCTCCCTCAAAGTTTACCCAAGTGCGGTTTCTGGAGCTGGAGGCCCCCGACTATTATCTGAACCTGGGCCACACTGCCGATTAGACAGTGGAAACATTCCCCCATCAAGCTGAAGGAGCTTTTCACATCCTCTCTGAGATCTGTGGGTTGTACATGCTCCGGCACAGACAAGCAGGTCATAAAGTGTGGCCTTGGCACTTGTGACAAATCCATTTAAGCCTAATTGTGCGGCTGGTGATAGTGAGAAAGCAAACAGAAGCCTGCTGGTGATCAAATATTGACTCATAACTATGGATAGAGATGCTGGCTTTGGCCAGGATTCTTCCATGCTAATGGGCAGCGTGAGGTTTTGCGTTTTGTAGATTTATAGAAAAGCTCAATAGGGAAACTGTGAGCGATCAACCAACAAAACTGGGACAAAATTTAGCAACATAGAGGATTCCTCTATTTTTAAATGGTTTCTTTTTTAACAGCATGTCCTAATAAACAGGTCTTATTAAACCAAACCGGAGTAAAATGTTGCATAATTATTTTACTGTAGCACATTAATCTTACTGTTTAATTACAAACTTTAATTTAAAAAAAAACAGTGTATTTCTAGGCATCATGTAGAATAGTGCCTCATTTACAGATTCCTATGATTTATTGTGGTCTGAACCTTATTGTCCTCATAACATCCTAAGCAGGAATCGATTTCATCTTCATTGTTTCCTCCTATAATTACAATTAGTTGTCTCTAATGGCATGAGGTACAGTGTTTACAAAATTTAAGCATGAAGTGAGCAATTTCCTATTATTAAGTTGACGAATGAGTCAGTAAAGATAAAATTACCCATCTCCTCTGTAATTAGGGACACAAAACTTTCACAGTTCACCAAGCGGTGTTACAGTTCTCCTTTGTAATAAGGGGATAATTAAAGGTCCTACCTGTCAGCATCTAAACACCACATCTCCACGTCTACTTTGTTTCCTCCTCACTTAGCCTTATATTTGTGATTCATTTAGCTTTTAGTTCTTTTGCTCATAAATCATATCACACTACCATTGAACTCTTATTATGTAAGAAACACTAAACCACTTTCTACGCCATTGTCCACCCTCTAAAAACAACAACAATAAAAAAATACAACTATACATCCCCACCCAACCAATCCCTCACTTAGGGGATTGTAATGAACATGTAGATTTTATCCTTAAAAATGCAGCATATTTTTTGTTACAAGAACTTTAAAAACTAGTAGGCAAATGAATGCTGATGTACGGGACAGGAGTGTGAGGGCTTGCGTTGACTCAGAGTGTGTCAGTAAGAATGGGACATGCAGCAGAGGACCTGCAGTGACTCATGCCTTTATAGACGTGGAGAAAATTACTCACTCCTTCACTCGGGGAAAAGTCAGAGCAGCTAGTCGAAATCATTCTCTAGTGAACGTGTCGATTCTCAAGTAATAAAGGACGCTAACTTTTAAACATAAAGAAGGCAAGAGTTGTTTCCTAAACAATTTGTGAGAGAAATACAGTATGTGATCACATGTTGTCATGTCATCACAGAGAACTTCCCTGTCTACTAAAATGGCTGTCATGGACTACACATCTCAGGACCCACGGACTTTTGCTGCAGATCAATCAGAGTGTACATGAGTTGGGACAGTGGTAAAGACTCAACAAATGATTCGATTTCTGGAAACCTTTGAATTTCCACAACACCCAAAATGCAAAATCAGTGTTATATGTCACACAAATTTGTTAGATTCATCCCAGGTTTCTGTCATGGCACTTCAAGTAGGATCGTACACCAGTTATAGTGAATATTTAAAAATCATTAAACACTTAAATGTTGCCAGATTAAAAAAATAACATACAAAACATCAAATTCAATTAAAATTGCTAAGTAATTAATCGTTTAAGATCTCAATGATAACAAGCTACAAATCCGTAGATGCTGAAGGAGCTCATTTGTCATTTTGTTCAAGCTGAGATGCTTTAGAAAATCATCAGCCTAGTAAAGAAGCATAGTAAGCATCAATTCTTCCTGGGTTTTCCAGTGCGCTGTGGGATTTTGCAATAGAGGCAGCCCTTAAAATGGCTGACTCCCTGATCAGCCCCTGACTACTGAACAAGGGAACTGTGGCCTATAACCAAACCTTCAACGCAAGCATCCTCACTGCTGTCTGTGCAGTACTGTATTGTTGTATAGCGGATTGTACAGTTACAGTTGTAGAATTTGGCAGATGCCATCATCCAACTGATTAGGTGATGGTTAAGTTTCTTGAAAAAGGGCCCAATGGTAGCAGCTTGGCAGTAGTGGGATTTGAATACATGACCTTCTGATCAGTAGTCCAACATCCTAACATCTTAGCTCCTACTCTCAGAGATGATCTATCACTCTCACTATCTCTATCTACTAGCTACTAGCACTGCTTGACTGGTCCCAACATCTCTCATGGTAAGAGGTAGGTATACATCAATAATCATTCTGTTCTGGCACCGAGGTGGTGGATTGAGCATCCCCTAGATGTCCAAACAGCTGAGTCACTGGCTATCTTTAAAAGACCTACCGCTTCCTAAAAACTACTTAAACTAGCTCTTTTTGCCTAGCTCCTAGCTATAATGCCCATAATTGATTTTCTCACAAGTTTTATGCTTGATGCCATTCCTGATGCGAGCCTCCCATTTTGTCCAGGCTTGGACCAATACTAAAATCTCCTCAAGCCAAAAGTTCACATCCATCTAAAATTCTGGAGATTCCTGACTTTCACTACTTTGTTCGTGTACTTAAAGGGGGTGACCTCATTTGGCCCAAACACATCCACTTCCTACTCACCCTTGACTTCCCCACACATTTCCTACTCCATACTCATTCCATTTGACCTGTGGCAGTAGAGGCCCCACTCCACTGCTCCCTCCGAGCTGAACTTCACTTCTGGAAGCTTCATATAGCCATCGATGAATGGCGTATTGTCCCTGCTCAAGATAAATGACTCTGGCAACAATATGGGAGAACTGTCACTTTGCCCCTCCATTCATAGGGCAGGACACTTATCTTGAGCTGTCCTAGAACCTATGACTTCCTAACAGTCAAAAGGAAATGGAGGGTCAGCTTCTTTTCTTATGCAGAACAGCACAGCTGAGCCTTCTGATTTATCTGTAGGAAATGAAAAGCTTTAAGGCCTGATAATATCTACAAACGATTACAGGAGGTGGAACAAAGACAACGTGGCACTGTTTGGGAATAGCCAAATAAAATAAAATCTTTATTTATAGATTTAATGTACTGTGTATTGAACAGTGTTTGGATTATGAATTTTTTTCTTTTTGGAATGTTCAAAATATGAACATTTTGTCGTTTCGATTTTCAAATTTGTTCTTCAGGTGATTTTTGGAACATAGCTGACATGATTTTTATAACTAGCACTTTTACAGTAATATGTATTAATGTACTCTAAAAATTATTTTTTCACTAGCTCACCCTTCTAAATAATCCTTCTCAGTGGCGTAATGGGTTAAAAAACAGGATTACTGTAACTGTATAATTCAATTATAGTACAATATAATAGTGTTATACTATTCCAAACAAGTGCCTGGCCTCCTGTGATAAGCCGTGACTGACTAGGCCATGAAAAACAGCCATAGGTGCTTTTCACCGTGTCACCCCAAATTAGCCCCAGAGTCTGATTTACAGCAAATGTAAACATTGACCATCTGAGTTTAATTACAATGCACCAATAAAATAAACTGTTCCTAAATGAACAGTAGTAAGGGCACGCTTCATTAGAGTGTGCTGTTGTGACAAGTACATCATGAAATACTCGCTACGCCTAATTACTGTAAGAGACCCCTTTGGTTTCAGGACTGCAAATATACAAATTAAAAGTAAATGTGAACATTCGGCTTGCAGCTTATTAAAGCTTTATGATTAGAACGGAGCAACATTTCACTTTAAATAGCCAGGCTGAAGACATGCTGCGCAAGTAAGGCCAAAGCTAAACATTACAATTCATCTGGCAGGCAGTAAATTTAGATTAAAACGCTAACAGAATGTCAGATTTCTGATTGTATGAACGGTTTACAAAATATTGCACCCAGTGGTTCGTCTTTAAATACTGTATGTACAAGACTGTAAAGGTTTAGAGTAATACTGTACAGCAAAAAAAAAAGAAATGTTCCTTATAGAACAATTGAAACCAATCAAAATCAATATCTGGCATCACAACCATCCTTTTTAAAAGTAGTCTCAAGTATATATCAGAGAATGTTCTGAGAATATTGCCTGGTAAGGTTTTTTAATCACTCTCTCACTCTCACTCATCTTCTACCGCTTATCCGAACTACCTCGGGTCACGGGGAGCCTGTGCCTATCTCAGGCGTCATCAGGCATCAAGGCAGGATACACCCTGGACGGAGTGCCAACCCATCGCAGGGCGCACACACACACTCTCATTCACTCACGCAATCACACACTACGGACAATTTTCCAGAGATGCCAATCAACCTACCATGCATGTCTTTGGACCGGGGGAGGAAACCGGAGTACCCAGAGGAAACCCCCGAGGCACGGGGAGAACATGTAAACTCCACACACACAAGGTGGAGGTGGGAATCGAACCCCGACCCTGGAGGTGTGAGGCGAACGTGCTAACCACTAAGCCACTAAGCCAATTGAAGTCAATTCAATTCAATTCAATTCAATTATTTTCAATTTATTTGTATAGCGCTTTTAACAATTGCCATTGTCTCAATGCAGCTTCATAGAAGCATGGAAAGAAAATAAAATAAATTATTTTTTAATTTTTTAATTTTTAAAAAAGTTTAAAATTTAGTATAGTAGCACTAGTACTAGTATAGTACTAGTAGTATAGTAAATAGTAGTACTATTTATCTCTAACATGTATCCCTAATGATCAAGCCTGAGGTGACGGTGTCAAGGAAAAACTTGATGAGACAAGATGATATGAGGAAGAACCCTTGAGAGGAACCAGACTCAGAAGGGAACATCCTCATTTCGGTGATAATGGACAGGAAATAATGTAAATGTAAATAATGTAATTTCTACATTAATTTGTATTTGAGTTTATTGTGCAACTAAGAGCTCCTGAGTAACTAATAGTTCAGTGTAACTCCTGAGTTCATTACAGAATTAACATTAATTCCTTTCTGCCGAAGACTTCAAAAGTTAACTGATGAAGACCAGAGCACAAAGATGACCGACACAATGGCAGTTCAAAGATGGTGTGATAGTCTCTAAGCAGTTCTATCCACAGCAATCCCTGCAGAGTGTAACATCAAGATATGAGACTCCAACCAGGGGTTCGGTGTCAGGATGGATCAGGTAAGTCCTAGAAAGAAGATGTGATCCCACTGGGAACTTGAGAGTGGCATGTATAGAGAGACAAATAAAGAGAGAGAGAGGAAAAGAGTTCTTCTGGAGAAAACATGCACATGATTATGTTTTTCGCAGTCTACCTACATTCTTTATTGGCTTTAGATAACATTTCTCTTTATAACATTTCTTTTTTATATGTCTTTGTAATGTGTGGAAATCCAAAATGTTTATTTACAGACCCAGTAGTTCAGAAGTCATAAATAAATATCTACAGTCCCTCCAGGATTTCATGATTTTGTGATTTTAATAAATGCAAAATAAAGCAAACTTTATTACTACCACAATATGTTCTGCTGATTTTGCCAAACTGTTAAATGTTTGTAATGATGTCATTATGACACGTATTCAGCTAAAGCCTGCATCATGTAAGTGTACAGGTATTACAGAGCTATCATGCAAAGTAATTTCCATTGTGTCTTCACTGGTAGGAGTTTAAAAGAACAATCCTTTGCTTGCAATTTAACCAATTCAACTAGTTTTTCACTAAAATCCTCTAACCTCATCTTGCATCCTAAATTATGAGAAAAGCTACAGAAAAGTAATTTTTGGACATAACAATCACTAAACAAACAACAACAACCACCAAATCTATTGGAATGACTTCCATGAGGTGAAAATATATACTTTTTCACATAGATGCATTCACTGTAAAACATCTTAGAGAAATAAATAACTACACTGAGTTCTGTGATTTATTTATATTCAGTTTTTCATTGAAACACACAGAACAGATCACAAGCAGGTCGCTTCAGATGCAAAGCAATATTTAAAGTGTGATGATTCACCATGAAGCAGTGTCTTTATCTCTACACTGACCTTGTCCATTATCACCGCTGTTACAAAGTAATTCCTTAAACCCTCTTTAAATTTCTCTCAGCTTTCCCCCCACACCACTTGTCTGTCCTGTGATTGTGAAGTCTGGCTGAGCTAAAAAAAAAACTGTCTAAAAATGTTGTCTAGCTTACTTTATTGGAATGTGATGAGAGTTCTATATCATTTATATAGAAGAATCTGTACTCATATAATTTGTCAACTCTTTCTATTTCCATCCTGTAATTCTATAAAACAATTAAAAAACAATTTGTACCATGTTTTAGTTGTAAATGGTCAAATAATTAGGTGATAGAGGTGATAGAGGTGAAGAAAAACTCTCTGAGGTCATATAAGGAAGAAACATTGAGAGGAACCAGACTTAGAAAGAAACCCAATTCCATTTGGATGACACTGTCAAGTCAAGTCAAGTCAAGAAGCTTTTATTGTCATTTCAACCATATATAGCTGTTGCAGTACATAGTGAAATGAGACAACGTTTCTCCAGGATCAAGGTGCTACATAAAAACAAAGACAGGGCTAAAGACTTGTAAGTAGTCTTAGCCACATAAAGTGCAACTGTGCAACCTGGTGCAAACAGTGCAGGACAAGACAAACAAGACAGACAAGACAGTGCAGGACAAAAGACAGTGCAGGACAAAAGACAGTGCAGGACAAGACAGTGCAGGACAAGACAGTGCAGGACAATGACAGTGCAGACACAAAGTTACAAGACAATACAAAAAGTACAAAAAATGCAGTACACAAAAGACAATAAATAGTAAACAGTCACAGAAACAGCGCCGACCGACCAGTGTTAATACTGTATGTGTTAATATAGTATGTGCGAAATGGCTGAGATATTGTACAGTATGTGCAAAAACGGCTGAAATGTTGGGACAGTTTGTGCAAAAAACAGCAGACAAGGTGTGCAAAACAGCATGTAAACAGTTTGCTGGATTGTAAGCAGCATGTAAACAGTATGATGTGTCAGTGTGTGTTTTGTGAGGGTCTATGCAGTCCATACAGATGATGTGTGTGTATGTTGTGCTCAGTACAGTACATTTCAGTTGTTGAGAAGTCTGATGGCTTGTGGGAAGAAACTGTTACACTGGACAGTAAATAATGTCCTTTCTACAACAGTTTATACACCATAGTGAAATTTTTCTTTACATATTCCAACTTTAGAGGTTTGGGTCAGAGCACAGGGTCAGCCATGATACAGCACCAGTGGAGCAGTGAGGGTTAAGGGCCTTGCTCAGGGTCCCAACGGTTGTAGCTTAGTAGTGCTGGGGCTTGAACCACAATCCTCCAATCAACAACCCAGAGTCTTAACCACTTCCCAGACTTTGACTATATTACATTAAAACATAATCATTCATTCATTCATTTTCTACCGCTTATCCGAACTACCTCGGGTCACGGGGACATCTCAGGCGTCATCGGGCATCAAGGCAGGATACACCCTGGACAAGTGCCAACCCATCGCAGGGCACACACACTCATTCACTCACGCAATCACACACTACGGACAATTTTCCAGAGATGCCAATCAGCCTACCATGCATGTCTTTGGACCGGGGGAGGAAACTGGAGTACCAGGAGGAAACCCCCGAGGCACGGGGAGAACATGCAAACTCCACACACACAAGGTGGAGGCGGGAATCGAACCCCCAACCCTGGAGGTGTGAGGCAAACGTGCTAACCACTAAGCCACCGTGCCCCACCCTTAAAACATAATCACTAATAGATATTTTTTATTTGTTTAATAATTTTTTGCTACAACACCAGTGATTAATATCAGCATGCTTCAATGTAGGTTTGCTCATAAACTTTTCTAGCATTTGTGAGATGTTTGAAATGCTAGCTCAGCAAGATTGCGTTGAAAAAACATTATATTTTGTGGCATTTAATGCCAATGGCAGTTACTAGAGTCTTTTAAGAAAGATTAGCTGGAGTTTTTCTTCTGTCACTGACTATCTGGACATCCTTTTAAAATTCTATCAAATAAATTGACTATGATCTTAATCACAGTTATTCTTTCAACAGAATTGTACTGGACCCTAAACCATGACCACACCACAGCAACCAGATGTTAGAACTCTTAGTAATGTGTAACAAATTGATGAACACACACTGAGACACAGGATCTCCAGCTGCCCTGTGTTGGCATTTTACTTCTCTCTCTGAAGCAGGTCAATAACGATACGTATAAAGTTTTTGAGTTTGAAAGTTATCAGCTGTATTTAGGCAATCTGTTGAATTTGGTTGTTGCAAAGCACAAGCAGTGGGTCAAACAAAATCACTTAGATTTATAACACCAGACACCAACATGAGAAGAAGGCAAGCTGATGGCTTTGACAAATCAAATAAAGAGAAGATTTCACTGTAAGCTCTTACACATCAGCTTTGGGTATCTCTCTCTATCCAAACAGCCCATCAGGACTTAATGCAGCTGTGAGGTCCTGTATTTCACACTGACATGCTTTGGCAGACATATGACACACCACATGTTTTGAGGAAGTTTTTTTACTGGAGATGAAAATCGATGCCACCCTTCACACTGACACTGCACTCTCGAACCAGGACTGACACACAAAGCATGTGAATCAAGTCGATTACTTATTATAAGATTACAGTAACCAAACATCAGTCTGTTAAGCTCATTTTTAGGCATACTTTATGTTTTAAGTTGTTTATTCTGTTGGCAGATCGTCAGGATACAGGCACTGAGGCAAGAGCAGTTAGTTAATGCTTTTATTAAAACTTTAAAACAAGGACATGACCATAGTTGAGAAATAGGAACAAGTCAGGCGGTGTACAAACAGTATAAACAGGAGCAGGCAAGATCAAGAAATGATAAACAGATTAAAGTACAGTAACAACTGGGATAACATACATATTTGAACTCAAATCCTTCCAATCAGTAGTCCAACACCTTAACTGCTGTGCATACCACTTCCCCATGAAACTCAGACCCAGACTGAGACCCAGACCCAGGCCCAGACACTCAGACTCAGACCGAGACCCAGACCAGAGCAGACCAGACCCAGACTGAGACCCAGACCCAGGCCCAGACACTCAGACTCAGACCGAGACCCAGACCAGACCAGACCAGAGCAGACCAGACCCAGACTGAGACCCAGACCCAGACACAAATTATACCAGACCATACTATACCAGACCAGACCAGACCAGACTCCGACCCTGACCCAGACCCAAAAAATAAAAAGAGTACACTATGTCTAGAATTAGGCTTAATAATCTTAGGTTCATTGTTATTATAATTAAAACAGTAGATCATTTTTATCTAAAATCAAGATATTTGAACTATTTTGCAATGTTGGTGATATAACTCCTTAAATTATTAGGATTAGGTGGAACTGAAAAAGGACCACTTATCTTAAATTATTGGTACAATTCATCATCTGGGTGACTGATATGTTTCTACTGTATGATCAGATCAGCAGTGTTACTTAGTCACAGGACAGATGTATTTACACTGCGTCAGGGGTGTATTTTAATTTGGAGAACATTTCCTCACCATCTTCTCTTAAAACAAACAGACAGAAAAACAGTCAAACAAACAGACAGACAGACAAGACAAGACAAGACAAGACAAGACCAGACAAGAAAAGACAATACCAGACAAGACAAGACAAGACAAACAAACAGACATACAGACAAGACAAGACAAGTCAAGACAAGACAAACAAACAGACATACAGGCAGGCAGATAAACAGACAGATAAACAGACAGACAAACAGATAGACAGGAAGGCAGGCAGAAATGTCAGACAAACAAGCAGACAGACAGACAGACAGACAGAAAGAAAGACAAACAGATAGAAACAGACAAACAAACAGGCAGACAAGTATACAGACAGACAGACAGACAGACAGACAAACAAATAAATATATAAACAAATACTAGGATTACTATAAAGATAAGACTTTGTCTCCAGATTTGTGGTTTGTTATAAACCATAATCCAATTTTTTTCATGACTTTGCTGTTTTTATGTATTTTCTTCACTTTCACCTTTTTTTCATCACAGACTTTACCGTTTATTACAGTCAACTTACTCATAGATATTGAACTAAGCTCAATGTTTATGCCATTTTATAATCCAAGTCATATAATCCATGACTTGCAAAAACACAAAAAGCAATAAAAATACAAAACCACAAATTTACTGAGCTGTGCAATCATTAAACAACAAAATTCATTTTTACAAAGAATTATAGAATATCATAATACCAAAATCATTAATAATAATAATAATAATAATAATAATAATAACAACAACAACAATAATAATAACTGAACACAATGAAAAGAAACACTGTTTTATTTTATTTTATATATATTTTATAAGATTTATAAATTCTTCAATATGATTCATTATTCTGAGAAAGTTTTTTAACAATATTTATGTTTACAGTTGTCATTGGCAACTCTTGGAATGGATTTAACAGCTTTGGAAATGATGGAAATGGAGTGTTGGTAGGTTTGGACTTGGCAGAATAGATTTGCACCAGACCTGCAGTTGCTGCTGCTGCTGAGGTGCTCAGATGTGGAGATAAGAGGCTGTGCTGCTGCTGTGGAAAGTAAGGCAGGAGGAACCCCTTGTAGCAGATCTATACAGTGGTCTAACATCTACACCAACTCACAGCCATGCCCAGTGAGATGGTCGGGATAATAAACCATTACCTGGATCAGAAATCATAGCCTTTCTTTCAGAAATTATAAATATTAAGATAGAAATAGAAATTTTGATGGCTGAACTAAACATATGTGAATATAATATATTATTCTTTCTCTATCGAGCTATATGCCACTACAGAGCTGTGTTCTGAGTTCCTAGTCTGATTGTTTCTTCTCCTGGACGTACCTGATCCATCCTACTCCTGGTTGGAGTCTCTTCTCTTGGTGGTCCACTCAGCTGGGGTGTAGATCTGCATGGACATATGGGATTGCTGTGTGTAGAACCGCTTAGAGACTATCACACCATCTTTTAACTGCCATTGCGTCAGTCATCTTTGTGCTCAGGTCTTCATCAGTGATCATTTGAAGACTTCAGCAGGAAGGAATTAGTGTTAAGTGTATAATAAACTCAGAAATTAACCTAGGACTTATTAGTTCCTCAGGAGCTCTTGGTTGCACAATTCCACTCAACTACAAAATGCTGTAGAAAGGTCATTATTTACATTTACATTATTTCCTGTCCAGTGGCACCCAAATCTCTGACTAGTAGTTGATATAATCAACGTCTTGAAATTGCTAGTATGGTGCAGACCTCTAACTGTTGACGGTTTTTGAGGCAATGCGAATGGCAAACCTATAAAAATGGTGGTAAAAAGCTCCGTAACCTAAAAAAAAGTGTCCTTATGACATTTGGAGTGGAGTGTGCATGTGTGGTTGCTGTGTAATAACATTACATTATTGGAGAACAGGAACCATTTTTTACAAGAAAAGTAAATCTTCTATGGACATTAGAAAGCTATTTTTTGGCCTACGTTTTTAAACATATACATGTTCATTTCAGCCCCCCCTTTTGTTCAAGCGTATGCATTACTACAGGCGAACGGGGCCACAGATAGACAGGTTACATTTTCAAGAGTTGCTCTCTGGTGTACAAGATAAATGCATGGTGACATAAGGACCAGCTCTGCTATTTACTTTTTCATTATTTGTATTTATTCTGTGTAAACTCCAGGCCCATGAACAGGGCTCTGTAGCCGTATCGACTTACAGAGCGCCTGCAATTTCACCAGGCTGCCTTGTACGCTTGGATTCAGCTGCTCTAAACAAACCATTTCTAGCTTTCATAAAATCATCCAGGCTCCTCTGCTGCACAGCCAATTACAAAGGTTTGCACTAGAATAGGCTTTATAAATGGACTTTAAATGCATTTCAAGTGGCATACAATCTGATGCTCTCAATCCAAAAGCTTTATCTGATGTTTTTCCACAGTCAGTCAAATTATTCAGGACTAGGTATGTGTGTGTAAGTGTGTGTGTGTGTGTGTGTGTGTGTGTGTGTGGTGTGTGTTTTAAGCCATTTACTAAAGTTCATTTCAAAATGTTTCATGGTGGTTTTCCTGCCTTACTAGATAAGAAGCAGAAAGCAATATAATACTATATAGATCTACTTCTATATTTCAAGTCAAGCTTGAAAAGACATTAACAGAGAACACGTCCCATGATGACACCAGGAACTCTCTGGCCATACAGTATTTTTGCAAGTTGCTTAATATTTTATGTCAAATGGTCTGAAACAGGCAGGGGTGAGTTAATGTATGAGGCACCGGCCTGGCTACTGTTTCTTTGCTAAAGCTTCCTTTCCATTCAGGTGCCAGTGCAAATAGGAGGCATTATGAATCCCTCCGTTTGTAGAAAATGGAGCTCAGCTCTATAGGTTGTGGAAGAGGTTTAAAAAAAAATCGTGCAAACCTTTCGATGTTTACCTTTTGCAATTTTTGCCCAATTTGTCTTAATTCCTCAAGTCAACCCCCTGTAACTGTATATGAGCTGTCAAAAGGCAGTGAATTATGACTGATCACCAGCACAGGATCCATTCTGAACTTGGCATGTTTGAAAATTGTGTAGGCTAACGTTAGAGCCAAGCGCCTAAACGTTTAGTTCATTTCCATTTATTTACACTTCATGCCTGGGTTTGCCCTGTAAGTAAGAAATGTTGACATCTGTATATGTCCAGATTTAATGAACTTTAAAGCCCAATAAAAAGCAGAACTTCATGCCAGAGGTTCATTTGTGCAGAATTCATCTCCATAGTATGATAAACAAAGCTGACCATGCGATTAGCATTCAAGGCCTTTAGGGCAACTTGTTTTTTTCCCTTAAGAGCAATTATAACTTTTCACATTTCCTTATTTATTAAGAAACCGTGGAGTCAATGACGCACATTTCACAGCAATTACTCTCTAGCTTCATTATATCTGTTTGCACAGAAAACAAACAAAAAAGTGTTCATTTTTTCCATAACAGAAGTACTGTAGGTATTTCTTAAGCTTCTGTTGTTTAGTGAAATGTACACGGTGTAGAAGAACCATGCGCTATCCATCTTAGGCTTTCAAATTAATCCGCACCAGCAAGGTGACAAAGTTGTTGGCAGCTTCCAGTGTAATCTGTTTGGGCTTATTCAGTGGCTGAGGTGTTTTCAGGCTATTCCTGACACTATGCAGACAGATGTCACCAACACAATCCACTTACACAAGCTCCACCATCCAGATCACGTTATTGTAGGCTTGAAATAGCATTGTGGCAGCTCATTTGTTAAGAGCACGTTTTTTCCTTGCGCTCACACGCACATGATCCTAACCACCGAAAAAAAAGGTGAAACATTCTCAAATGTCCATATTTCATCTATGTAATATATAGCTAAAATCATTCCCAAGACTGTTATATACATCCCCTTTTTATTCAGCGAGACTGCATGGAAAATTTTTTTGAGGTTGTTCAGTTTAGAAAATAATAAAAAAAGATAAGTGCTGTATATGGGCATATAAATGGAAATAAAGAAGCTATAAGAAAGGCATCTGTGCCATTTGGATTGTAATAAAGATATAAATGTGGATGAAATCGGTCACTATATCTCAAGCAAACATGGTGCATTCTGATAAACAACATGCAATATGAAAACAACTAGTGAATCCAACAGATGGGTTTTATTTGTAAAGTCAAGGCATCAGAGTTCAGACAGAGCCGTGATGTCATTCACGCTCCATTTCCACAGGTCTTGGGGGTGTACATACATGTGTGCTTGTGTGTGAGTGAGCACTCAGGCTAGTACGTTGCAGCCAAGGAGTGGGAGGGCAAGTTAAACTTCACAAATCTAAAGTTCAACCTCACAATACGTGACAAAGCAAAATTAAACTCCAACTCGAGCTCCAGTACGAAACAGTAATCGACACTCTCACTTCATCATTCCATCATGTAGTTTAATTATTACCATCAGTCCTGCAAGCTTTGAGCCCGAAACCAAACCCCCACATCAAGTTCTGAAGTTTAAAGCCATCTGACAAAAGTCTGAGCTTTCTCATTCAGGTGACCTCATCAGGACTGACATCAGTAAACGACTATGAGGCACGAGTCACCAAAGTGACATCGTCAGTCTACATTTATCCAGCTACAAAACTTGGATTTTTCACATAACACATAAAACATCCCAAACATTTGTCCAAAGAAAAAAAAGATCATACAAAACTTTATGCTGTAGATAGTATATACAACTGAAGCCATAGTGTTGTTTCTTCAATTCCAAAGTAGCTCTTGGAAATCAGAGCTTATTTGCAAACAAAACAACAACAAAAAAGGCATGTTAAATCAAGTTACACTTAAACCTAAAGGCAACCTTTGCTGCACAGGGTTCTGTTCGAACACCAGAACCAGTCGATTAACATTTTCTAGAATGTAATTATATGTTAGATTATATGTCAAACCTCGATGCTGCTGAATTCTTAAACCTGATAGGTCACAAAGAAGCATTTCATTTTCTATTAAAATGTGATTGTTTCTATAGTAACAACTAATTCGCACAGGCTTGTGTAGCACAGGCTGTATGTTTGTCCAGATTGTTTATTCAACTGGGGGCAAATGGGTATAGGTGATTGCGTGCTCTTGTGATTGATGAGGTCTTTAAGATTTAGCAATTTAGGTAAAATGTATAATGTTTACCGATGTTATCAAGTTAGGGAACATTAAAATAGGGAACCTCCTCACAACTGATCCTTTCATATGTTCAAATAGGATGTGTCTCTTTTCAGTTTCACACTGTCTTACCTTACTAGTGGACATCCCCTGCGCTACCACAATTCTTTATTACAAAGTTTAGGTGTTATTGTTGTGCACAGTCATTTTTGTGTTAGTGACAGATGCAGGCACTAAAGACACTAAAGCTGATAAGTAGTCAATAATAAGGAGGTAATAATATAATAATAATAATAATAATAATAATAATAATAATAATAATGATAGGCAATAATAAGAAGTGAATAAGGAGGCATTTTGGCACCCAGTCTTTTAAGACTACGAGAGAGAGAGAGAGCGAGAGAGAGAGAGAGAGAGAGAGAGAGAGAGAGAGAGAGAGAGAGAGAGAGAGAGAGAGTGTTAAATGACAGACCTGTCAAGATAATTAGGTTTCTCAGAAGATAAATAGTTTATGATGATATGTAGGTGTGTAAAGTGTAATGTTTTGCTGAGCATAATGTGTCTGAGATTGTGTGTGTGTGTGTGTTTGTGCGTGTGTGCTTGCGTCGTGCGTATTTCTCACACATAGCACTGAGCCTTCATTCTCAAGCCTTTACAGTGAGCCAACTCGAGCCAGCTCTATACAAACTGTAAAAGCGTGTTATGAATGGTCATTTTAACAGACCTCACAGCTTATGTATTTCTTTGGGTGGGCCTTTGTTGCTCCCAGGCCGCTTGTAGTCATGGTCATGGTGGTTGATGCTGGAAAAGGTTTCAGCTGACCCCCTGCTGTGGCCCATGACGCAAAATCTGCTCTCTGGACAGCCATCAGCAGTGTGTGCCAGGCAGAACAGGAGCAAGGTTTGAAAAAGGAAGAACACTTTAGGGCCTGCTGATGGCTCAGACTAGCTTTTCCCAGCATTAGGGAGGTATTTTATTTGTGCTTTGTGGAATATTGTAACGTCATACGATACAGTGTAAAGTCCTTAGAGTTTGGTGTAGTCCAACAGCATAGCTGATTGTGGCTTAACTTTATTGTTGTTATTGTTCCTCTACTAAAATTGTTCCGTTTCATTCGTTTAAAAATGTGTTGTAATGTGAGGAATCATGCTGGTGTGGTTCTGCAAAAATATTGTAATAACTCCAAAATAAAAGCTCTTGTATTTAAGAAGATGAGGCACTTTCACAGCTATTGAATCACTTGTAAATATTATTGTTTAAATTTAGAAGACCAGGGGGCACGATGGCTTAGCATTTAATGTGTTTGCTGCACACTTCCAAGGTTGGGGGTTGATTCGTGTCTTCATCCTGTGTGTAGATTTGGTTTGTATGTTCTCACAGTGCTTTAGGGGTTTCCTCCTAGTTTCCATCCTGAGTCCAAAGAACTTTTGTAAGACTTTTTTGTTTTGTAAGCTGAATGGCATCTTCAAATTATCTGTAGTGTGTGAGTGAGCATGTGATTGTACCCTGTGATGAATTGGCACCTCGTCAAGGGTGTCCCCCTACCTCAGACACGAGTCCCTTGGGACAGCCTGTAGGTTCTCAGTGACCCTGTGTTGGATCAAGAGGTACAGAATATGGATGGATGGATTGATGGAGGCAAATTTACAAAACTCCATTCGAAGTTGTGTTCATAGAGGATTCCTAAAGAAACATGCTAAAGATTATTAAGGCACGTCTATTTCAAAAATTTTATATGGACTGTTAAGGGTGGACTAAGAAGATAAGGTGACTGTGGAATGCCTTTATCCATACAAATTCTTAAAACCAAACAGTGTTAACATGATTCCATATCCTCTGCATGCCTCCGAGTGTTGTCCACAGCCCGAGTACTTAAGAGTCCTCGGGTTTAAGTGCTTGCCCCGTAAACAAATCAGCTTTTATCAAATACACACTTGTCACTCCTCACCAGCTGGCTGCAGGGAAATTTATTTTGACAACTCATTCCCAACCAGACTTAGGTATCCCTGGCTGACGCCATCAGATAAATATAACCAAATTGGAAAATGGATTGGATTTGGCCTGAGTACACTTTTAGGTATCTTTTAAAGCTTGTAACCTATCTAAGGTCAACAAATACTAACAGTGACTGACACGTTGAATGACTTAATCAAATTTTGTCTATAAGATAAGATTGAATTCATCATAAAGTAAATGCTTGAATTCAGTGCAGCATAGAATCTGTCCAGAGCTATATAGCCTTATAAAACAAGCGCACAGAAATTAAAATAAAATATTGGGTTTAAAAAAAAAATTAAGATGACAAAAGCTTATTCAACTTTTGGAGCTCTGTGGAAAACCAACCAACAAGAAAATATAAATCTATAACATGACACCCATATGTCAAAGACCTTGCTCAGGGGTGCAAGAGGGCAGCTTGGTGGTCCTGGGATATGAACTCACAAGAGCATACCACTTCCTGCATGCTTCATATCATGTGAAAACTAGGATGTAGCTACAGTTAAGAAAAAACAGCTCATTATCACCATGCGGCAAAACACTAAACATCATGAAATTGTGTGCCATAGCGAGAAGAAAATACCCGACACTGACAAATTAGTCAGATCTACTAGCACTGCTCGACGGGTCCCACCATCTCTCAGGGTAAGCGGTAGGTATACATCAAGACTCGTTTCTGTTCTGGCACCAAGGTGGTGGAATGAACTTCCCCTAGGGGTCCGGACAGCTGAGTCACACGAAGACCTACCTGTTCCTGAAACACTTGAACTAGCACTTTTTGCCCTTGTTTATGTTTATGTTTAAAATAAAAAACTTAACAGTTTTAGGCTGATTGTATCCAAATTCTGTAACCTAGTGAACCAGTGTTAATGTATTCATCATTAGAGACTTAAAAGTATTTTGTACGTCGCTCTGGATAAGGAAGTCTTCCAAATGCCGTAAAATGTAAATGTATATGTAGCGGAGCTGGATATCAACAGACTTCTGGTGAACTACTGTAAATGACAAAATTAAATAAGGATGTGAAAGCACAGAACGGCAGACCTGTCCTTAGACAAGCCATTATTTAAAGCGGTTATGAGTTTATAATAACCCAGACGTAAGAACACTGTCTATGGCCCCCTTCCAGCTAACCAGAGGAAGCCCTTCTCAGAATACTAACTTCCGGTTCGCTGGGTTTCAGTTCTAGGGTCGCGTGCATAAAAACAAAGCGCACGCAACACTTCACACAAAGTATCATCAGTTCAGCTGCATAGCAGGCCGTTTGTTGTTTCATAGCCTGTTTCTCCATGTTTGACCTGTTTGTGCTATTTGGATTACGCTATCTTTTGCCTTGTCCTTGTCTGTTTTGTCTGCCTTGCTGATTGCTGTTGGTTATTTGAAAAAAAGTTCCTGAGTACTATGACTACGGGTCTGTCTTTTGGTTTGGATTGTTTGCCCTCATCTTTATTAAAAGCTCAGTTATATCCTGCAAATGGATTCTGCTGCCTCCTCATTACACCAGACTTCACAATTTCAAGTGTAAAAAACCCTTGATTGTGCTAAATTGTGATGTTTAACAGCAAATGTATACTAGTGTAATGATGCAGGACAAAGGCAAGTGAGGATCCAAATGCAGATTTAGAGTTTTAATAATCCAAAACACAAACAAAACAGCTGAACGGACAGGCAGACAGAACAAGGCAGCAAACCGAGCTAACAGGAAAGAGGAACAGGCACACCAACATCCAACATGCAAAAAAGGCGGAGCAAACAATTAACAACAGGGAAAGACAGCAGACAGAAACAGGGCAGAAACACAGACAGACTCATTACAACTAGCAGCTTCCCCAACAGTTCCCCAACTATAATGCCAACGGCCAATTAAGGGAAATGAACTTATTTTTACTTATTTTTTAAATAATAAAGATCTTTGCATGTTATATTTCCTGAGCTATACTGAGAAAGCAAAGAATAGATATAGATGTAGAAGATACATAGATATAGAAGCATTTGCTTGTCACATATACAGTATAGCACAGTGAAATTCTTTCTTCAGGGATCCCAAATTTGGAGGCTGGGGTCAGAGCGCAGGGTCACCCCTGATACAGCACCCCTGGAGCAGGGAGGGTTAAGGGTCTTGCTCAAGGGCCCAACAGTGGCAGCTTGGCAGCGCCAAGAATATATACAGAATGCTCTGTACATCTACATGCTGTAGTGAACTAAACTTTAAAATGAGGTGTAAGTATGATCAAATCTGCGTAACACTGATTCCTCCTAACAAGTCCATGTCTATCTGAACTCCCTCTGCCACTGCACTGCTTGATATATTATATATTGAAGGTATTCCTTAATGGACACACACTAATTTCTGAAGCTAACCCTGTACTTTATGCTCATAACATAGCCATATCCAGACATACACAACATAGCCATATGCTTAATTTGTTACTGGTAAAAGGAGTTACTGGAAGACAATCCTGCATTTGTACAGGGAAGGAAGGCCCCTGAAACATATAGACACAACAGTGCTCTAATCGCTTCATATAATACCTAACGTTCAGTGCTGTCATCCTGCCTGAGGGCCCATAGCATTAGTATGATTAACCAACTGACCATCATACAAACTCCTTCCAGTGAAACACACACATGTAATGATGTTCTATGGTAGATGTACTCATGTTTGACACACATGTATCAAAGAGGGTTTTGTCTGAATGAGCATTGTGATGTCAGATGATGCATCTTGGCATTATCAGGGGAAAATCTAGGTCATTTGCTCATCTGCATATAGCAGAGTTTGCTTGATTTTGCATTAATTTCAAGTGAAAACATCATGAAATCCTGAAGGGACTACTCATGGGGATTTGCTCATTCAGCCACAAGAAGATTAGTGAGGTCAGGCACTGATGCTGTGCAAGACAGCCTGGGGGAATTCAGCGTCTTTACCAGTTTACCTAAAAAGTGTTCAGTGGGGTTGAGGTCAGGGCTCTATGCAGGCTACCCGAGTTTTTCCACCATCCATAGCACACCATGTGCTCATGGATCTTTCTTTGTGCACAGGGGCATTGCCAGTAGCTTAGTGATCAAGGTGTTGGACTACTGACCAAAAGGTTTGGCCACTAAGCTGCCACTAAAGGGGTCCCTGAGCAAGGCCCTTAACCTTGCTCAGCTGTATAAATGAGATAAATGTAAGTCGCTCTGGATAAAAGCATCTTCCAAATGTAAAATGGGATAAGATTCTTATTTTTCTTATCAACCAAAAAGCAGCAGAAACGTGTGTGTCTGTTTGTGTCTGTTTGTGTGTGTTTGTGTGTGTACATGTTTTGCTGTATTCTGGTGGGTATCAAATGTCTCCACAAAGATAGGAATAGCTGTTAGTTTGAACTCAGTTGTGTCCAATCATGTCTGAGGCCTTTAGCTGACGTCCAGGGCAGCTGTTATGGCCAATCACATGGTGTTTTGAGAAACATAACGTGGGGTTTGTGAGCATAATACTTTTCAATAAGATGAATTTCATTTGGTTTGATGATGAGGTAAAGTGAGAAGAAGGAGGTGATGGCTTGCGTACATTAGGATAATTATGGTAGATCATCCCCAACTGAAAGCTTGCAACTTATCGAATATCATTTCCTTTAATGATCTCCTTTTCTTTATGTGCACACACAAGCTCCCTGAACCCACACACACCACCGATGCACATTCGCATAGCCAATATCTGTCCACCTGCTGCAGTGGCTGTTTATCAACCAGCGGCTGTCGGACGTTTGCTACGCATTCCGCAGGAAGTGCAAGCTCCATGCCACCATAGGACAGCACTCAGACAGCCGTGCAAATAAAATAAATGTGTGTGTGTGTGTGTGTGTGAGAGAGAGAGAGAGAGAGAGAGAGAGAGAGAGAGAGAGAGAGAGAGTGAATTCTGGGACAGCAAGTGTGGGCTTTGGCAGCTGACACAGCCCGGGAAACAGAGAAAACACAGGAGCCTAATTTGCTTTCACCTCATAGGCTGTTTGTGCAGACACAAAGTGTGGACTTTAGGCAGGAGAAAGTCAATACGCTTCAGCTTAAACTCACTCCATAGCCATTTGCTTTCTATATGCTTGATAATGAACAGCAAGTCCTAAATACACACATATATGTATCTACTAAATCGGTAGTTCTCATCCGTTTTTTCAGTCAAATAAACAAATCAGCAGATTTTTTTAGTTACTATTTAAATATTAGTTGCATTATTATATTATTACATTTCTCCAGAGTTTTTCTTGTTATTTCTAAACTTCCCACTGACAGAGGTCTACGCTGACATTATTTATAACCTATATAAGCTTTTTCACTTACTGAGGTTTGGGTTAAACCCATTCAGTCTGTGTAACTGTTATGTATGTGCAATATTCTCCACTGTGACACTTGTGCAAACTGTACAATGACGTTTATATTGCTTATGTGTATCATTGTACTTTTTTTCTGTCACTAATCTAGTTTTTGATTCATCTAATAAATTTAGCACCGTGGCTGTGTAGGAATTTGATTGTATACAGATGCTTAAAGCACTTTTTTTGTACAGAACAGCACTTGAATACTTTCAGAGTTTTTTTTATTTAATCTTAACTAATAACTTAATGTTGGAGAAAAGATGGATCTGTCTTTACTGTATATTTATACTGATTTAGTAACTTGTTTGGATGTGTGCCATAAATTCTTTATACATACTGTATGACACATGAAAGAGGCATGCATTTTATCCTTGGCTCTCACTGTGACACTTCTTCATTTTGCTTTCTACCTTATTGATATTATCGGTTGAAATGTGACCCAGTGAGTGATGATGCCCATTCAACTTAGATCAAGTGGACTGAAATCATGGCAAGGCATGAAAACAGATATAGCAGTATATGAAGTCGGAAGCAGAACCAATAAATGTGCGGGTTCTTGCTTTAGCAACATGAACACACACATACACACACTGAGAGCTTCCAGACTCGCTGGGTTCTAATCAAAAAGCCAGGAGATCTATAGGGTCGGTGCTGGGAATCTAATGCCAGGCAAACAAACAACCATAATAACACAATAATACAACACAGAGACAGATTTCCACGCATTGCCTGCATTTTGCTCAATACACAATCTTTGATTTCTCTTTCTCTCTCTCTCTCTCTCTCTCTCTCTCTCTCTCTCTCTCTCTCTCTCTCTCTGTCTCTTTTTGTTTTCAGAGACATTGAGCTTTAAAGACCGATACTGGGCTTCGTCATAGTCCTGTAAAGGTAGAACAGAAAAACTGAACCAAATCTTTGTTTGGGTTCCTCTAACTCGTTCTCCTGTAACTGCTGCCATATGTTTAGTGTCACAACTAATCTTTTCCACAGGTCCCAAGCGTAGTTGTAGGTGGGTAACCGCTCAAACACAGCCGAAATCAAACAAGCTTAACTAATTCATTTTTGTTTCCTACTAAATTACAAATGATAACTAGTGGAAAATACTCTAATATTTCCCATGTAGCACATTTTCAGTGTTGTAAATGTTATAGTTCGTCTATTCTACTTCCATGCACAGACATTTTCTCTAGTTTTGACTTTGAAATGAGAACTAACTTTATTTATTTATTTATTTATTTTATTTATTTTATTAATAGAGTCATGATGATGTCAGGTGCCTCTTTGAGCTGCCTCTATTACTGCTCCCTGCTTTTTCCAACAGTTCAGATAGATTCATTTACATAACAAGGGGACAGAGGACCCAGCGACCCAGAGTCATGTGATGTGAGAAAGAGTGAGAGAGATAGAGAGAGTATGTGCTAATGTCTGCAGCTGGCTTGACATTTTGTTCTGCAGCTGGTCCAGTTAAAATACCCAGATTCTTCCATGCCCCCATTAACACAAATCATGCCTTGTAGTTGTCCTAAATGCTGCAACAATGCCACTGGCACAGATCATCCCAACACACACACACACACACACACACCCTCCTTCATATTAACATTTGGACACATCTCTAACATACCATACAACGCATACACAAACCCACGTATATACAAATGTCTGTGCTGTTCTTTGAACGACAGCGTGAGTTGTTGTTATTGTTGTTGTGCCTTTGTGCTGTCTGTCTTTTGCATGGTGCATATTTTAAAGATCTATCATGAACCACAAAGACCGGCCTTAAAGGAGAGCCCAGACTGTGACTTGCTAATTCGTCTATTCAGACCAAATTTCTTTGTGCATACTGCATAGCCAGACATGTTGAAGTCAGATCCTAGTGGAGGGAACAACCAAGCTAGAGAAGTCCAAAAGCCTCCAATATGGTAATTAATTACACCACACAATACAATGCCTTGAATTTCATTAGACTTTGTCTGTGTAACGTTAAGGAAAACTATAAGAAAGAGTTAACACAATAGCTACAAGGGTTGGAATAAAGCAACGTCTCATTGTCCCTAAATGACATCTTAATAACCTGTCAAGCTACAAGGCTATAGGTAAGATGACACCCTGATGACTTGTCTGTCATGATGCATATATTTATCTTGCTTTCTTTGTATGTCAGTGGCCTGATTACCTACACACACCCATACACCCATGCTGGAACTTCAACAAACTTTTTTTTTGCCTCAAACATTTGTCTGCCACTTTCTGACCATCATTAATAACTAGATAAAGAGCTCTTTTATGGCAGGGGACAGTGTCACTTTTTGGAGCACTAAGGATGGCTGAGTCCATGGGAGGGGAGAACTGAATGCAGCACAGCTGGGGCTGAGGCAGGGAAATGGTGACAGCGGGTACCAGGGCAGGCAGCCATGGCAGAAAGGCCATCTTTGTTCGACACAGGTGCTCACTGGAGCCACTGGCTCTCACATCCTGTATGCGATTGTGCGGCCTGCTACATTATGCATGCAGTGGGGCGTTAAAAATCATGAGCTTCCTGTCAAAAGCCAAGGATAGAGAAAGAGAGAGAGAGAGAGAGAGAGAGACAGAGAGAGAGAGAGAGAGAGAGAGAGAGAGAGACATTTCCATGCCATCAGAAGCTGTAAAAGGCCTTCAAAGGAGTTGTGGAGTTGTGCCTTTTGTCCCTTGGGCCAAGCCTTTAAAACATCACAATACTCACAGTACATTTATGCCCCATATTTCGAAGCCATGTGTGTTGTTGCACATTTTCAATTCCCTTGCAGATGACATTAGCACTGACCTGCCTGTGAATGAGCCTTTCTTTAAACACTGTAGATGTCTGTCACAACTAAAAAGGCCAATAAAAGCCCCATGAATGTGGTTTTGTGGTGCTATTGTGTCTCTTCTTGCTAAAGGAATTGATACTTCCTTAATAAGTGTGTGAATTGAACGGCAGGGGCAGGCCCCCTTATCCAAGAACATCTTTGCCATGAGAAGATGGTGCAACTTCAGTAATTACTTGGGGATTACAATAATCTATATATGGGAGTCCTTCCCAAGGCATTGTGCTCCGACTCAGTACAATTAAGCCATTTTGTTTCAGTGTGTGGACCATCATTAGCATTATCTTCACTAGCAGAGAAACTGTCTGTCTCTGTCTCACTCTGTCTCACCTTGTCATAAGTCCCCAGCACTGGCCTTGTTACCAGGGTTTCCAATCTGTCTCCAGGGGGCAGTCTCTGGAGGGTTTTTTGTTAGCCAAACTGTCTACATCTTAAGACACTATTCCCTGAGGTGAATAGTAAAACTGACTTTATATGTTTCATGGCTAGCATCATTAAATCAATTATGAGCTCTTTTAAGATGAACTTTTAAAAAAGAGAGATAAGCGAGGCAATTTGAATCATCTTAAAGATATCAAAGGGTCAGATGCTTGTAGATGTCAGACCAACTAATCACACAGAGACAACAAATTTCAATTAAAAGCCATTCATCATCATTTGGATCATCAGCCTTTACTGTGGCTCCATGGAGGTCAATAATTCTCCACTTTTCAGGAGGTTGCAGTCTATAAGAGCTAAAGACTGAAGCCTCAGGCTGATTCTCTGCCGTGAGACTGGCTGCCCAACACAGTGGGAGGGTGGTAAAGACATTAACCATTAAACAGACACCACAGCACAATGTCTAGGGAAATGGGGATCAGAGAAACTTGCAGCTCCACGCAGCTTTAAATGATCGTCACTTTAATCTTTGCCCAGCTGGAGCCTTGAAGGAGTCCACAGTGGGAAGCTCTCTATAGAAACCAGTATTATCTGCTTAAGGGAATACTTAAAAAAGTTAGCATTGGCCAAAAGTTATAATGTTCACAGTGTAATTGTTTCTCTTTACACACACACACAAATATATATATAAATATATATATATATATAAGTTGCAACTTAGGTCATGTCATGCACTTATTCTTATGCAGTATCAGTATCTTGCACTAGCTTACACCAAGCACCAGGGGCATATTTCAACATCTCAACAAACATAAATGACTGAATGTTGGATATTAGCATATAAGACATGAGGTAGTCATGTGGGTGTTGTCCATAGGTGTCTAATAACATGCTTGCAGAGACAGAAGACAAAAAAATGTCAAAGAAAAATGTTGTGCTTCCAGCAAAGTACTAGATAGTATTAGATGAGTAAGCATGTGAACTACTGTACTTCATGTGATTCATATCCTTTCATGCAGATATTTAAAACCAAGAAGGAAAAAACACATTTTTTGTGCCATTCACTGATTCCACTTGACACCGTCATGTAGTGAAGCTGCAAACATCAACCCTGTCAATGGAGCAGCTTAAGTGCCAGCAGGGTGTGTCAAAAAGTTAACGGTCATTTGACAAACTTGACAGCTCATTGCCATAAAACACTAATGATGGACAATTACATCAGAAAAAAAGAAGTAATGTAAGCAAAGCAGAAACTGGCACATAAATGCTGATGACTCCTTCTGGTTTCCAGTATGGCTCTCGCATGTAGATGACACTTATTAACCCCTTCCAACTGGTGGCCTTTATTCTAGACCAGTCCCTAGCAATGTCTATGGTTAAGTGGATCTGTAGTGCTGTGTAATGGGATCACTGGGTTATATGAGTATGGATGTGTGTGACCAGGCTAAGAAATAGTAAGATCTAATGGCATCTATGAGTTTAAAGGGTTATATCCTTTCTCCCCCACTGTCTAAGGCTCAGCTTAGAGGCCTGGTCATTAAATATATCTCCTTAGGGCTCTTATGCTCTGTGGTCATCTCTCTGTGCCCCTGAGGGCATGTCAGAGGGGGAGGTAACCCTGGAGAGGGCCACAGGCACAGACACTCCAGGCCCAGTAAGGGCATGACCTATGGCTGTGCGCCATGCTGTTTAAGGCTGCTGATATGAGGCATCGTCAAATCTCCCCGTGTGGGACTGAGGACCGGCTGCTGTCACACATGACGATGTGGTTTAATTACCCAGCTGGGGGAGAAGAGCTGGGGGTACCATAAGACTCTGATCGGTAGCCAGAGACAGAGAGGACAATAGGAGCACCAGCCAGCCAGCTGACAGCATTCTTGTTCCTCCTCTCTGTCTTAAGAGACAGGAAATGGCAAGTAGTGTTTAGAAGATCCATTGCTTGTGATAACATCATTTTATCAGATCAAATGTGGAAATGCCTAGAGCTTGTTGACTTACCTAAAAGGGAGGAATATTTCCATTAATCATTCTTTAACCAGGAAACAGGAAATTACATGACATGTTGATCAGGTGGTATGATTGAAATGGGTTGTAAATCTGATCTATGCACACACAGAAAGAATGCCAATGTTGAAAATCACTGAAAAAAATTATAGAATTATAGAAGTCAGACATAGACCAACCCAACAACAGTGCCAGGAGAGAGCATTAGTGGTAGTGAGATTGCCCAAGGAGGGTTGTCTTGACAGAGTACCTGATTCAACCATGTACTGAAAAGCACATGTGTACACATGTGTACAGTGCAAATATAATAATAATAATAATAATAATAATAATAATAATAATAATAATAATAATAATAATAAATAACATTTTTACTGAAGGGCAAAACGTGATTTAAGCAGTCAAATTAACATTTAAATATACATATACACACTGTCCTGAACAGTGAAATCCCATGTATCCCATGTAGTGAAATCCTACTGTCATAAAAAATACAATACAAATACAATACAAAAAAAAAACTAATAAAAGCCTTTATTTTGTCCCAAATTCTTTCTTCACATATCCAAACTTTGGAGGTTGGGGTCAGAGCACAGGGTCAATCATGATACAGCACCCATGGAGCAGGGAGGGTTAAAGGCCTTGCTCAAGGGCCCAACAGTGGCAGCTTGGCAGTGCTGGGGCTTGAACCCTGAGCAACAACGCAGAGCCTTAACTGCTCGAGACACCACTGCATAGTTACAATAAAAATAGATATATTTGTGCATCTCTATATGTTCGATAAAGTGGATCAGTGTAAATGTTGAAAGTAATCCACTTCCATCCAATGTGAAACAATTTCAAATGACAATGATTTAGTTCATATTCTTTCTTATAGAGCATGTTTGATTTAGTTTATGCTTAATACATTAGCAAACTAACATGTACTTAAGGTGTTTGTTATTTATGGATGAATTTATAAAACTCACATCATAGTTCAGAGTAGCTCTTGATTAGTTTGTGATTAGTGTTTGTATATTTAATTCATTCAATGTTTTCTTTAAGGTGATGCAAGAAAATTTTTTTCCAGCACTAACAGTAACAGAAACAGTAGCCTGCCTTTGTTGAGTGAAATGGTCAGAGTGGGCTATACTGTTTCAGGAGATCAGTGAAATATTCTGGAGCTAAACTGATCAGAGGTTTAAACATCATTGCAGTGCATAACATAATACGTGTAGCTGGAATTAAACTTTAGAAAAATGTTCTGATTTTCTTGATGTGGTAAAGGATTCAGGCTGGACTGAGGTAGATGAAATCTCCATAAGGCAACATTGCAATCAGCTAGCTAGCTTGATATTGTCAGCATGGGTTAGTATATTTCATAATATGCTGTTTCTTAGATGAAGCTTGATATTTATATGGAAAATAAATAATAAGCCAGCATCTAGGGTTACACAAAGCGTCTGCTTTTAAGCTGAACGAATGCTGGACATGTGCACAGCGCTGATATAGTGTATGAGTCTCACACACTACACAATGTTTGTTCACAGACAAGCTAGCTAAATCCTCAAATCCCACTCTCAAAAATATATCACAAAAATAAATGCAAGGGCAGTCTATCAACACATGTACAGGAAGGATTAGTTAGAGACATGCATGCAGCAAGGATTATCTGTGAGAACATGACATGTGAGACTAGCTATTTTTTATGCTGTATTTTACCAGGAATCATGTGGTGTTTGTTTTTTGTTTTTGATAAGAAATGCTTAGAGAAATATTTCTTGTTATCATGATTTAGAAAGAAAATGTATTGATTTTATTCAAGCTGACTCTATCTTAACTGGCAAATATAATCATGTATCCTCAGTGTAGAACTGAATGTTTGCAAATGGATATAAATGGCAGAATTATTGAGGACCTAGACAAGAACCTAGTGGGACACCATATTGTTTTTTTATAATATAAACACAAAGGAGCTGTTTATTCATTGGTGTTTAAGGTAAAACTTTCAGCCATTTTAGCTTATTTATAGCTATAATGGTGTTAGAAAATCCTTGAGTTGACACTAACATGTCTGCGCAAAAACTAACAAGTGTGAAGTGTGTAAAGATTTGATTTTTCATGTTAATACCAATTACATCTGTTTCCAGACATGAAAGCAAACAAAACAAAATATAATGTTCAACTTCAGAAATATTTTAAAATAAAAATTGTAATTCCATGTTGAACGAAGGTGGTAAAGGAAAATCTAACACACACACACACACACACACACACACACACACACACACACACACACACACACACACACACACACACACATGGCCTGTCTGTCTAGCAAAGGGAAGGTTCTATGAATGAATCACACCATTAGAATAAACACAGGCATCCAGACCCAACAGAACACACTCCCTAATCTACATGGAGGACCTGTAATGGGTTTATTTATCTAGGAAAAAAAAACTTTTGTGTTTGTATGGACTGCTAGTGTGATCTATACCCCTCACCCCTCCGAGTGCATGGTCACACTGTGTATGTGTGTTCAAGAAAGACCTGGCAAGTGGCCCATTTTGGACATTTGACCTGATGGAGATATTTTTTTTTTCGCAGTGTGGTTTCTCAGAGCTCACGCTTTTCCTTAAGCCGGGGCTAAACATTGAGAAAAGGTGGAAAACAAAATATTTTCTTAAGACTCCTGGAAGCCGGGTTGCATAAAAGGTTCCACAGCTCTGTGTGTCCAACTTTGGCCAGCAGGACCACAGGTTCTGTTTTTGCTGCCGTAAAACTGCCCAGACTGAATAAAACGAGAGGACATATATGTGCATATTCCATTTGCATGATTCTTATAAATTCAAATGAACTGAAAAATCTTGGAGTACGCCCTAAAGGAAAATATGCTGCTAAATATATCTGAGACTTGTTTATGTACATAGGAATCAGAACGGGTACATATCACAGATCATAAAATAAAATTTATGCCAGAAATTATTTTAATTCTTACTATGAGGCCTCAAACCATCCATTAACACTTGTTCAATAAATAACAATTTGGCAATGTGAAGCCTTGTTTGATTTTTTTTTTTCTGAATTGAGGCACCGTTGTTAAGATCAGCCATTTCTCAGGCTCTCCAGTGGAAATCAAGGGTCAAAAGGTTTGTGTTTAGGGTCAGTGTCACAGGTGGTTTGGGAGTGGATCGAGTCTGTTGTCATCACAACAATGGCCCAAGCACATGTAAGTATTTGGACTGCATTTAAAGCTTTGGAGTCTGTGAAAGAGCTCAATGGGACTTCTTTGTTTACTGTTGCAGGTCTCTGCTTTGGTGTTTAAGGGGGAGGTTCTCAGGGTTAGGGGGGTAGATTAACTACACAACCACTGCATGAGCAACACAGGTGATTATAGGGTAGTTTTTCTGTTAACAGCTAATGAGCTAATGTTAATTATAGCTCTCTTCTCAGTCACTCTCCATGCTTTGAAAGAGAGGGGCAGGACATAGAAGAAGGGTAATGAGAAATATTTACACACGTCCAGGAGTGAGCCTTGGAAATTGGGTGCGCATCACAGGGAAGCCCGTAGCCCCAGCTACTCTAAGCCAATTAACTCAACATTCATTTGTTGATAATAATAGGTGAGGAATACAAGGTGACATGAAATAATGTGTTCTTACAGGAAAAATTTATATCACTGGATGGAGGAAGAACATCCAAAACTGTTTTATGCCTCTCTAACCAATATAGCCAATTTTCAGATATAGCCAGTTAACACTGTTGTTGTCGTACTTTGGCTGCTCCCTGTTCAGGGTCACCACAACGGATTGACACTTTCTGAATGTTTTGATTTGGCCCATGTTTTACACCGGATGCCCTTCATTTAGAAACCCTTCCATTTCATCCAGACCTGGGAAAAGAGTTAAGCCCTCAGTGGCTGGGTTGGTTCCTTGCCTGGATCCCGGAACACAGGATCCTGCCGCTGGACCACCAGGGACCAATTAGTCAAAGATGAATAATATCATCAATATTTTTTAAAATGATGTTTAATCAACAAGCAACATGTCATGCTTTTTAACCATATGTCTTTACATTTAATATCTGTGAGACAACTTCATTCCTGTGATCTCTATGTTATAACAGATATAAACTGTCATTCCCTCACCAGCCTCTCTTGTTTTCTCTCTTATAAGCAATGACCTTGATATGAAAGGCATGTGGCGATGACTCAAATGCTTTACCAACTCAAATAATCCACTCTGTTTGCCTTAAGTCAAGAATGCAATTAACCAAGATGGACTTTACCGATCAATGCTTGCATATCTGTGGCAGTTCCCATGAGCAAACATGTTTTCCTAGCAGACTGATAGGAGAGGAATGTCAAACAATATGCTGGCCATATACACACTTTCAAAAACAAAGATGGAGGTACTTACTGATCCAGAGGGATTCTTAGCTTCCTCTGAGCTACTGTCATTTTCTATTTTACTCTCAAACAGATGCTAGATAAAGAAAGCCACGGTTGGTCCTTTTGAGGACCTCATTGTAGACTGGCCTCTATAATACACAAAAGCCTGGCCTGCTTTTCACAACTGATGTCCGATAGCATCTTAGGCATCACACACAAAGCTGCCTGGCAGAGGTTTCTCACAGATAATGTTGCAAACGAGAGTTTGTGTTTGCTTGACGTTTGAGGCAGGACATAGAGGGAACCCCGACAAATGGTAGAGCCCATTTTCTCTGCCATTAATTGATTGATACCCGATATTGGATGGGGATTCAGGGCCAACTCTCAGGGGCTGGCGCCGCAGCTCAGTGACATGCGTGGGAACGGACCCTAGGGATGAGTGGGGGAGGTAGTGCACCTGCAAAATGAAATTCCATGACTGTTTCCACTGCGCGCAGTCATTGTTCCATATGTATAGGTGTTTAGAATGCGAGTGTGTGCTCTATATACAGAAATGAGAGGAGAATAATGGGATATGCACTAAGTTAAATGGCAGTATCAAGATATGGATGTGGATGTGAAAGGATCCTTCAAACTGATTATCCCTCAGTAATGGAAATCTCAATCCAGACTAAAGATTTTGCCACTAAAACAGCTAAAGACTAACCTCTTTCTTGGACACTTGTCCTCCCGTAAAAAAATGGGAGATTATACTATTTTATACTGGCTCAATACACTTCATACATACTTTGTGCACTTTGCTCCTCTAGCACTTCACTTATACAGTAGCACTACTTGTGTTGTCTCCTGCTTGATATATCACTTTGTTTGAATTACGTCATTTGTAAGTCACTATGGATAAAAGTGTCAGTAATGAAAAGGAGATGAGAAATGATTGTCTAATTAACTAACAAACAAACTAACTAATAAATAAATAAATTGACTTCGTTTCTCACATTTCTATACAAGTGAACACTTGCAGATCAGCACAGATATTAGCTCATACACCTCAACTGTGTGCACTTTGCTCCTCTAGCACTCCATTATAAATCTTGAGATGGTAAAACTCTAACTAACTAACTAACTAACTAACTAACTAACTAACTAACTAACTAACAAATAAATAAATAAATAAGTAAATAAATTAATAAATAAATATTTCTCACATTTTTGCACAATGACAATAAAGTTGAATCTAATCTCATCTGATTTTATCTAATCTAATCTGGAAAAAAAAAACCCTTAATTTATAAAATGCTCCAGTTATGACATTAATCATTAATTAGATTTTCAACCTGACTGGTTTTAGGTACAACCTTCTGTAATTACAGCCTACCTTCTTAAAGGTAGTGAAAGAATAAAATGAGGCTGTTTGTTTTGCACAAATGAATATAAACCCTTTGTCCATGAACACACATGCAAATTCCTGGGCAAAGAGAATAGAAAGTTTCATCACTACCTCCTTAAAACTCCTTCCATAATTGCAAGACAGTGCTGCAAAGCCACAATTAGCACGGACTAATAGCACGCTGTCAACCGGGCACTGCGTTGACCTCTGACCCCATGATTCGATGAAGCTGTAATGATTGATATTTGTCCATCAGTGAAGACTGTGGCATTATTACTCCCAGGGGGTTGTAAGTGAAACCTGCTCCATCAGGTGACGAAGCTCTCCTACTGAGAGCAGGTGTGAGGAGGAAAAGCTTTCCTGGCATCTGCTAAAAAATAATTAAATATATTATCAATAAAGTACGGACCAAATAAAGAAAACTCAAAACAAACAGTAAGAAAATATACTTTGAAAAAGTTTCTTGCAAAATAGAGTGTTTCAGTTGAGTAGGAACTGGCTACACAAATTAATTCCTGCTCTGTTTTCCTACAAAAGCCTTCCTAATCCTTCCATACACTTGTCATCACTGTGTCATAGTTACACGTCATCTCTGTAAGCCGGGCTGTTATGGATCTGGCAGGCATAATCTCAGCGCAAGGGGGAAAAAAAAGAGCCTGCATGAGCCATCTGGCTAATGTTCAAGCAACAGTGCGGAAGCTAATAAAATAAAGCAGGGACTGAAATCAGTGATTCCCACCATGCACGCGGAAAAGCAGCTTGAACACAACTCTGTGTGTATTACAGAAACCAACATTTATCTTTGTTAGCGTTAATCAGAAAAAGCCATAAATATAAAAAAAAGTCAGGGATTTCCTTTGAGGCAAATCCCAGTAACAGCTGTTTTAATCTTAATTCTGACTTTGATCGCTTAAATCTATAATTGCTTTTCTTTATAAAAAAAAAAAAGAAAGAAAGAAAGAAAGAAAGAAAGAAAGAAAGAAAGAAAGAAAGAAAGAAAGAACATATCTCTAGATGTCATATTCATTTTCAGAAAGTATTAGAGTTGCATCCTGACAATAACTTCTTAACATCAATGCCAGCTCATATTGTTTCACTGAAGTGAGACAGCATAATGTTTAGGCATGCATGAAAAATTGGAGCAGCTCACTCAGTGCATAAGAGCTCCAGCGTGTGAGGAAATCCATGAAGGGCTGGGAATTGAGCCAGAGTATCAATAATAGAGAGCACAGAATGAGAAGGCAAGAAGCTGATCTCATTAAGACACTGATGACTAGGAAACAGATCAGATCAGGCAATGCTCCAAAAATTCAGGACAAAACAAAATGTCAAGCTCATGATTGATCAGGTTGAGTTCTGGTGAAAAACCTGCTGCCTATGTCCCCCCACCCACCCACCCATCATTCTACCCGACCAACCGAACACCCCCTCACCCCACAACCCTTAGGCACTTCCTATAATCAACGCCCATGCCCACCCATAGCTAATTAGACATTAAGGAAATGTCAGGCCTCCATGATGTAAAGCAGCTTGCTGGGGATTGCATAGGGGGCGGGGACTAAAGTGAGTGCAGCATGGAAAACAACTGCGGTCCAGATCAATATGGAGATGTCAAGCCAGAGTTGGGGGCAGGGGAAGTTCACTGGATAGAAGGAGTGATCAGGGGACGGAAGAAGAACGATTGAGAGTTCACACGGCTTCATGCGGCATGCTTTGTGAAAGGCTCACCTGGGCACACAAAGCTCAGGACACACATCAGTGGATAGCCAATGAACAGAGATACAAAGAGCAAAAGAGATGCCACACATCTTATATATTCTCATTATCATATGTTGGTTATAACCTATATGTAGTCAGAACCTATAGCCTGCGAGCTACCAAGCGTTGATTAATGTCCCGATCGTCTCCCCTCTTTCTCTAACCATTTCAATCTCAGCTAAAACTGAAGCACTGATGCAAACTGCTGAAAAATGTTGAAAAAAGTTTCATGATAAATTCAACCGGTTCCTTTCAGAGACAATTCAACATGCAAAAATAATATTCTTTGTCTTTATTGTTGTGTCTGAATGAGTTCCTATTATATGAAAAAAAAAATGAGAAGCATATAAGCAGAATATTTAAATTTATACACACAGCTCTGCAGCTGTATATACAACTTTGGAGCTTTGTTGAAAAAAATAATTGACAGCATTCATCTTCAGAATTATTCAGATTTGCTCAAACTAAGCCCCCCACCCCCCACCCCCCGTTGTAGCCATTTATTAAAATAAACCTTTCAGAGAACTGATATTCATCCATGGTAACCTTTGGCAATTGGCGTGCTGCTGGTAAGCCTTCGTTTGGTTGTCATTAAACAGCTGGAAATGACTAGGGTCTTTCAGGCTGCCTAACCGTGATTGGGAGCAACCCCCAGTAACCCAACATAGTGGCCAATTAAAGATAATTTAAGACTTAAGCAATTTAGACAGATTTTCTGGAAATTACTGCAGAGGTCACGTTGCCATTGCCTTATACGATGTCTGTAAGGGTGTTGGAAGTGAGAAAAGGATATTTTGACAGGTTTTAGCAACAAAACATCAGAAGGGACATACATACTGTATATCGTCATCTTTCTTCGGCACCACCATTCCTACTGCTTTCAGGAGTTGCTCCAACTCATCATGGAAAGGGACGATGAGACAAATATTACCTCTCTATGCCACCTGTGCCAGTTCTCTACACCTTTACTAACTGTAAAGGCCAATTCACACCAGACCAGTTTCTGAAGTTTTTTTTTTTCAACGCATGCTGCAATTATGCTTCCATTTTAACAAGCACTTCAGTTCACTGCAGCTGCATTAGAGGCACATTGAAGGGGTTTTAAACTCAGGTACATGCTTCATGGCACGCTTGTTTTATATTTTGCCTGTTTTTTTATTTGTACGCATAAAGTGAAGCTTTAGACACTGAAACCAAAATGCTCCAATAGACAAATAGACTCTAGTACAGTACTGATACTGATGGAAAACCAGAAAATATACATAGGATGTTTATTCACAACTGTTTCATACCACATTTTTGAGTTGTGCTGTAATTACTTCTGGTCCAGTATCTTATATTTGACTTTCACTGTAATGGCTGTAGATATTGACGTTAGCTTTTTTTTTTAGAAAAATGATGTGAGCTGCCGTGCCAGTGTTTGCAGTGGAGACTAAACAAACATGTATGAAGATTATGATGAATTCTGCTAAAAAACATATCCAGTGAGAATTCTGGGTAATGAAATGCTGATAAATGCATTTCACTAGTTGGAGTCGGATTTATCTAAGCAAAAGCTCTTCACGTTTGTCCAAAGAGACAAAAATACTGGGAGCTGAAGTACTTGGTAGGTTCATTTTCTCTTCCTTCCTTAAAACTTTCTTCCTTCCACTTTTCTTTTCCTTTGTGTCACTGATACTGAGGAAAAACCTGGTGTTTGCTGTCTGTAGATGCTTGTTTGCTCAGGGATGTTCTCAGGTCTTGGTGGACAGGAAACAGGTTCGGCCTCTGCGAATTGAAGTGCTGCCAGTCCTGCCGCCTCTACCCTTCACCAAATGTGAGGAATTGGGAGTGTCTTCACATGTCTCGGATAAACTACCAAAGAGACACCAGATGAAAGATTTTCCTTTCTGAACAGAAGAAGCTTGAGGAATATTCCGCTATATGAAAATACCTGGAGATCCTGGTTCATGGTTACAATGCATCACACTGTGGATAGGACATTGCTGAGCGCACACACACCCACACACACACACACACAAACATTCTTGCACTCATTCACACTTGGAGGTAATTTAGAGCAGGGTGCTATTTTTAAGAAGTGGAAGAAAAAGCACATACTAGGACAGTATTATAAAAACCGAGCTCAGAACTGAATTGGAGATGCAAGATCCTTTGCATGGTAAAAAAAGGCAATAAAATTAAACTAGTTGTACCATACACATAATTGTGCTCTGGGAACAGGAACAGTAGAGAATAATCAATGTTAGACACTATTTTTGCTTGAGCGGTTAACTCACAGTGCTAGTGTCAAGCTCGGATAAAATAAGAGGGTTGAGTCAGGAAGGGCATCCGGCATCAAACCTGTGCGTAAATTAAAAGATCCACTGTGGTGACTTTGAACAGGGAGCAGCCAAAAGACAATAACAACAACAAATGTAGAAATGTTCAGAAAATAGTTGGGAAGTTTGACTTTTTATACATTAATAGAGGCATTGAGAATTTTCTCCATGTCTGTTGTGCCACTGTGTGCTCCAAAAGTCAGACAAAATAATGATTCTAGCCCTAATTTGGCGTAAGCTTTATTACTTCAACTGCAAAAAGGTCAAGAGTGAATAATGGTTAATTAGTACCAGTTAGTATGATGTATGTTCCCTAATGCTAAATGACACTGACTAGCTTTCAGTCATTATTAGCGATGTTAGCATGTTTAGTGAATTATCTCTTTAAAGAGCAACAGCTGCCTAATGATGTGTGAGGCACTTCCAGAATTCTGTGGAGTGTCAAAAAGAGTTCCTACTCATTCACCAATAATCACGTCCAATCCCTTGCACAACCTGTGAATGAGCTTGTGTGGTCCTTCTTGTCATGCTTTTACATTGTCCTGGCGCTCTGGGCCACAGAACCCCCACATGTGGTTCGGACTAGGAGTGAACAGCACAGGAGGTGGAGGGAACGCAGTGCTGAAGCTGGAGCTGTAGACCACTGAAGGCTGTATAGCAAAACGCAGAGCACCCAAACTGCCAGTGCAATTAAAGAGAGCAATCAATCTCCTCACAGCATGGAGGATACACATACACACACACACACACACACACACACACACACACACAAATCAGATCATGTGAAGACACTAAACTTCGTAAGACTCTGCACTTCATAACTCCTCTGTAATGGATAGCTTGGGGCTAAACACAGCAGGGCTGATTCGTAGCTGAAATTAGGATAGCGGGAGACACGGCAGTAGCCAGAGAAGCCAACCGACCTCTGACCTTTCCTATGAGAGTCTTCTGGACCACAGCTGGGAGCTTCCCTTCTTCTCCATTCTCAGGTCAGGGGGATGGGGATCCCCTGGCTGTCGTGCTCTCCTCATTAGAAGACACAATGACTCTGTTTACATGAGACGGTAGAGTGTTAAAGGCAAACCTACTAGTTCCTGTTATATGCTAAAAGCTATTTGCTAAGTACAAATACAGAAAGTGTCTTAAATTAAGAATTATGTTGCATTCTACAAAAGATGGTTTCTTTCATGTAACTTTACTTAAAAACACAAATACATGTCTCAGAAGTTAGGAGCAGTTTGACAGGAAACAGCACCTCCTCTTGAACATGGAAAGCTTTCCTTTTTAATCTTCAGTGGCTAATTGGTAGTCAACACTTAGCATCCAGTTGCTACATGCTTGCATGCTTCTTATGGAAAGTCAGCAAGGTGTTTATTTGGCTTTTCTACACTTACTTCACCACTACTACGCAACTGGCATCCCCTCTTTTCTTCAGTTAAGACACTGTGGCATGATCTTAATATTAATCTGTAAAATAAAATAAAAATAGGGTCCCATCCTGCTCAAAGGCTTTATAACTATAAGATTTCTCACTCCCTCTTTCTCTAATTGCCTTTTCTTCAAAGTGATAGATGAATGTTTTCCTTATATGTCATTTTCCTGACAGCTCTAGTATTTGCCATGACCCATAGAAAAATGCATAATGTTAAAAAATACATCCAGCCTCACTTTAGATTAGGCAATATCCTGTATGAATACAGACATGAAATATCTTAATCTGTACTGTTATTTCCTACAATCATTGGTTTCTGTCTTTCTGATGCTGACTTGCAGACTCATGGAACTAAAGAGAAAACAATGTGGTCTTTATAGATAGTTGGACTTCTTCTCCAGGCAAGTCTGGTCTTTTAGGGTGGGGTGGTATCCATCCCACTGGGGAAAGTGCTGCTCTCATTTCTTGTAAAATAGCTTATAATCTTATGACAGGCCTAGTTAATCGGTGACAATCCAGAGCCGGGCCCAGTCATCAGACAAAACCAACCCTCTGTTAGATGCCTTGAGGCATCACCCTGGTTCCACCACAGTGAGACTGTGTCTGTTCCCTGTACTGAACAAATAAAAGCAAAAACACAGAAAATCTCTGAAAGTTTATTCTACAAATTAAATTAACATAAAATCAGATCATAACAAAACAAATACATAACCAGGACCTTTGTTCTGTATTAGGATTGCTCAATATTAAATCCCTTTATGGCTATAGTGCTTATTCTGAAATAAAACTGTGACTGATCTGAACAAACTGATTAAATATAATTTGTTCATCAGAGAGACAAAATGAGTATGTAGCTTTAGATCAGTGTAGCCATAGTGTATACAGCTACTGTACATACGCCTCTATATATACCGCTATATGGCAGTGGTGGCTCCAGGGAATCTTCTGGGTTACTGATCATAGTGGTTCAAAGCTGCCACAGTTGAGCCCTCGAGGAAGGCCCCTCTGCTCCACAGGCTCCGTAACATGGCTGACCCTGTGCTTTGACCCCAGCTTCCTAACAAGCTACAAGATTTTCTCTGTGCTGTAATTTATGTGACAAATAAATGTTTCTTCTTCTTCTATACTGGTAAACTGGGCTATCAGGTATGTTGAATGTGGGGAAGCAGGAAGCGTTGTGTCCCAAGGTGCCAGATCTGTACTATCTTGTGTCTCTATTCATCTAAGAGGTCTGTACACTGTTTTAAGCAACTGTAACATAAAAGCAAAACTATGTTTTTTCTTTCTGTTATGGTGTATGAGTGCTCCTGCTGTCAGATTCTGAACCACATGAGCTACTATGTGTCCTCTCACCCTCCTGATCTGCCAATTCCTGGTTTATTTTGATGCTAGACTTTAGCTTTTAGCTTTTGTTGCTTGTGACCAGTGTTGTGCTAGTTACTAAGAAATAGTAACTAGTTACCATTACTAGTTACTTGATTCAAAAAGTAACTCAATTACTTTGTTGATTACTTACACCAAAAAGTAACACATTACTGTTAAAAGTAACTTTTTAGTTCATTTTTAAAAGAACTTTCTTTAATGTTCCCATTAATGGACAGGACCTTCGAACCAGAAAGACACAGCTTACATTTGACTAAAAGGTTTTTGTCTTTGTGCTCAACTAAAGTGAAATAATGAGCATATTTCCACTTTGAGAAACTCGTCTTGCTCTCGCCTTGACTTGCCATTACTGCCGCACATACTTGAATAAACAGAAACACGCCCACAGTGCGGCGTCTTCGTGTTTACAGGTTGGCATCCACCAATCCTACAATGTGTCGCTGCTGTAAACAGGTTAGTCTGTAGGCTACACTTCAGCCAAAATGAATTCATTCATTCATTGTCAAGTAACGGACAACCGCAGCATATGGTAACGGTAACGGAGATAATTTATTTAAAAAGTAATGCATTAGAGTATTAGTTACTGTCAAAAGTAACTGCGTTATTGCCCAACACTGCTTGTGACTCAGCTTATGCCACTGTGTATAGTCCCAGATAGATAGATAACCTAAAGATCCCAAGACCCACTTTTGCTGCAGTGGATAATCTTAATTCAGTGCTGTAAATTCTTTATGCTGATCATAAAGACCGTTTTGTGGTCGAGCAAAAACTTATATCATATATTAATATTCATTGTTGTTATGGATTGACAGAGAGAGATTCATTTACCTTTATGACATTTGGCAGATACCTTTCATCAGAGCGACTCATGTTAATCTCATTTTTACAGCTGAACAGCTGAGGTTTAAGGGCTTTGCTCAAGAGTGCAGCAGTGGCAGCTTGGGGGTCTCGGGATTTGAACTCACAACCTTCCAGTCAGTAATCCAATATCTTATCCACTACAACTTCCCTTGATCTGGCATCTATTGTCGAAAGTGCTATACAAAGAAAATTTAATTGAACTCAGGCCTTGAGAAAGTATTAAGGAGGATATTGTAGAATTATGATTTGTTTTTAGCTTTCAAGAATATAAAATTTTCTTGTGTTGCTTTTTTGCACCACTTTTCCAAATAATGCTCAATAATGCTAAACAGGTCCATGAATTCACTCGTCTATTTAATTTTTAAATATCAAATAGCTATGGCCAGCATGCTCCAGGCATTTGACATCAAACAATGGCTTAAGTGGTCTACAGAGCTACAGCTACTGAAATAATCCTAGTAATAGTTCCTAAGGGAGCTCCTGTCTATGCCATATAATGTCATGCCAGCTATAAAGGCCAGTGAGCTTCTAGAAGCAACTAGATTAACAGTGACAAACAGAAAAAATGTTATATTACACATTCATTCATTCATTCATCTTCTACCGCTTATCCGAACTACCTCGGGTCACGGGGAGCCTGTGCCTATCTCAGGCGTCATCGGGCATCAAGGCAGGATACACCCTGGACGGAGTGCCAACCCATCGCAGGGCACACACACACACACACACACACACACTCTATCACACACTACGGACAATTTTCCAGAGATGCCAATCAACCTACCATGCATGTCTTTGGACCGGGGGAGGAAACCGGAGTACCCGGAGGAAACCCCCGAGGCACGGGGAGAACATGCAAACTCCATACACACAAGGTGGAGGCGGGAATCGAACCCCGACCCTGGAGGTGTGAGGCGAACGTGCTAACCACTAAGCCACCGTGCCCCCCTATATTACACATTATTTTATTATATTATTACATCACATGTCTCAGGATGTTATTTTGCCACAAACTTCCCAAAGATTCCCAAAGATCCCTAAGAATCAGTGGATAATTTTCTGCCTAATGGGATTCCAATAAAGCTGTGGAACAAATAAATGGCATGAATATGCCAGATGCAATATAGAAACAATTATTTTGCCACAAGCCTCTAATTTTTTGGCCTGTTTCACCTACTGCAGTGTGTCTGAATGCAATCAAGGAGTTTGTGAGTGAGACATTACACAACTTCTGTAATAATCTAATAAATGAGATTATTTATTGGACAATAAAATATGAGTTATATAGTAACACTGCCTCTTACCTCTCGCTTAACGTAATGCATGATGTCTGCTTTGCAATATGCAATGGGCTGCTAAATGCTAAGACATTGAGAGAGTACCGTGAGCTCATCCATGCACTTCTGACCTTCTTCAAAGGATTAAAGTGAGAAGCAAAATTATGTCTAGTTATACTGTCTGACAACTTGTCAGCCTGAAAATTATATATGGGGCTATAAATAAACTTTCAAAAATATATTAAATAAAATAATAAACTGATAGAAAATAAAACACTATGAAACAATTCATTAATCATATTGTCTATGGATCTTCTGGCACAAAGGACACCAAGGGAGATTGTTGATCTCAAAAACCAAATTTTATCTGGATCAAATTCTGAAGAATTTTTGGAGGAGAATAAATCAAATCAACATGAAACCCATTATGTTGACCTTTTATTTAGTGGCCCCACTGATATAAGATCAAGCACTTTTTGTGTGTGTGTGTGCGTGTGTGTGTGTGTGTGTGTGTGTGTGTGTGTGTGTGTCTAGTTATTCAATGTAACTGTACATTTTCACCCATATCTAAGCTTCAGACTTTCTCCATCTATGTGCAGATAATTTTCTATAATAATATTAAATCATATTATATCATACCAACTGCTATTTTACAGACGGTTTATGGATAATTTCCATAAAATGATTTGTTACAATGCTAAAGGAATTCATATTGTTAAATTAAGACAAATATGCACTGATTAATGTATTAATTACAACTATTCATGTTGGAATATTCATATATTGGCAATACACTAGACTACTACACAATGTTTATTTGAATGCTTATCATCTTCTTATTGATATATACATATATACATTTAAATAAATAAATACATTTTTTAACAACTCATGAAAAGCAGGACAGTTTAATTATTTGATTGGCAACTTCATATAAATTTAATAAAACTGAACTTGTCTTTAAAGCTAGTTTATCTTTCAACTTTACTTTTCAACACTACAGTAGCTAAAAAAAAAAAAAAGAAGAAGAAAAAAAAAAATACTGCAGAACCCGACTACTACAGACTGGTTCTTAGCAAAGCCTGAAGAAGAAGAAGAAGAAGAAGAAGAAGAAGAAGAAGAAGAAGAAGAAGAAGAAGAAGAAGAAGAAGAGGAAGAAGAAGAAAGAATCCCTCATTATTCTGTTTTCTTCCTACAATTTTGTTGCCATATTGTTGCTATATAGAGGGCAAGCAGGCATATAATTGTGGGAAGCTGAGTGCATATGACACATGAAAATTGGGCTTTTGTGAAAAGGCAAGTGAAGGCGATGATGATTGATGGGGTGCAGGGGTGCCCTACAGAGACCATTTCACTAACAATGAGAGACAGAAAGGCGGAGAGAAAGAGAGAGACAGTTGCGGAACAGGCAATAAGGGACCATGGTCAATGAAAAACGCGCTGTGCTTCGAATATCCCAGCAACTAATGACCCCCATGAGGCAAAAGTTAAAATCCTATAAAATAAAGTTCACTAACGCATAAAGCCCTAATAAGTATCCCTTTCAGCATTTTACAAGACTTGGAAACTTTAGGAGAGGTGAGCATAACCACGCATAGCCAGCTCCGGGTTCCAACGAAGATGTGAAGACGGTTTCACGTCTGTCAACATGAAGCTGGACAACAATAATACAAACACAAGACCAGAATAAGTAAAGTAGACATATTTACAGCAAGGAAAATCATCCAGATGTCAGAGAGTGCTGCCAGGTGATGGTTAATGGTTGTCATATATATAAAAATAAATACTCTGTTGATACTACTTATAGAAGTATGAAATAAATGGTAAGCTCTATATGACCGTATACTGTAGAGTCTAGTCAACTCTATGTTTCTTCCTGATGTTCGACTGGAATTTTCCCTTGCTACTATCATGTCTGGTTTGCTCATTAAGGATCTAAATTTTCATCTGGATTTCTAAGGCGGTGCTGTGTGACGATATCTACTGTTAAAAACTTAACAACTAAAAAGCTGAAGTTGAGATAAATTGAATGGAATGAAATTCATTGTTGTCATTTCTTCTGAAGTAAAACACGATACTGAGCATGATGTTCTGCATCATCATCATCATCATCATCATCATAAACATCATCACATTATTTCTGTAAATAAATTCAACGTCTTCCTTTTTTTTTTTTAATGAAAATGAGATAAGCAGATTCTCACTCTACTGTGCCATTACTTACCTTAGCCAATACCATTACCATATGTATATGGTGTGTGTGTTGGTGGGGAAGGGGGGGGGGGGGGTCTGGGGTGGCCATTCAGAACAAATTCTGAAATATGAAACTTATGGTAGCAAATGCAACAGTTACAACATGATTTTACACTATCAAGGAATCGTCCTTCTTACATTCAAGTATTTTTTGGAACAAATAAACACACACACACACACCTGCTTCTTATAAAACTCAAATAAGTAAATAATGCCACTTAAGCTCAGTTTAGATCAAAGTATCCGGTAACCTACAATTAAGGACAAATCTATTGTAGCACCGCATAACAAGGTACTGATGAGCTGCTGCCTGCATTGTCCCCAAGGGAAACGATGTCTTACATCAGCCAAATGTCAGCTAGCAAGCCATTCTAATCAGGAACAGTCCTCGCTTCAACTTTGACCTTGTTTACTGGCGTGGCAACATGCAAAGTATGTCCACTTGGTCTGGTGCATTTAATAAGGCATCTTAACAAATTGACATGAAGTGCCTGCTCCGGGGAGGAAGGGGGAGGAAATTGGCTACGGGGGCCTGCTTTCTGTTAGCTGTAAATGATTCAGATCGGGAGGGGTGTTGGGGGGAGGTGGGAGAATGGGTGGAGATAGAGAACAATGTGTCACAAATTAGACTTGGAAATCAAGAGCCATGGGCCCTGTTCTTCATCTTATTCGACACACACACATCTTAATCTATACATGAAGACAGACACACACACAGACAATCATGGACACAGACTAGTGGGTAAGCAAAGGCTGGAGGGGGTGGGGAAGTAAAAAGGAAAACAACATCTTATCTTACTTCTTTCTATAGTCTCTATAAGACTCAAATGCATAAGATCCTGTAAGAAGGGTTAGTTATTCATATATTTTCAGTAACTGCTTCATCTTGGTCAGGATAGTTGGACCTCTATGGCAAGAAAACAGGGATTAAGAAATGTGGAATACACCATGGATGAAATGGAGTCCATCACAAAGAATCCTGTACGTATATATGACATAGATTACATAGGTGTAATTTAGTATAGCTTTAGTATATCTAATCAACATGAAGCTGGAGGAAAACAGATTTTTTTTTTTTTAACAACATGCCCTAACTGGGGGGGCACGGTGGCTTAGTGGTTAGCACGTTCGCCTCACAGCTCCAGGGTTGGGGGTTCGATTCCTGCCTCCGCCTTGTGTGTGTGGAGTTTGCATGTTCTCCCCGTGCCTCGGGGGTTTCCTCTGGGTACTCCGGTTTCCTCCCTTGGTCCAAAGACATGCATGGTAGGTTGATTGGCATCTCTGGAAAATTGTCCGTAGTGTGTGATTGTGTGAGTGAATGAGAGTGTGTGTGTGCCCTGCGATGGGTTGGCACTCCGTCCAGGGTGTATCCTGCCTTGATGCCCGTTAACGCCTGAGATAGGCACAGGCTCCCCGTGACCCGAGGTAGTTCGGATAAGCAGTAGAAGATGAATGAATGAATGAATGCCCTAACTGTACACAAATTAGGGAAACTTTTTCTGCACTTTAACCAATAAAAAGACTAGAATATGATGCCAACCAAAAACTCACACACCTTGAGAAAGCTCAAAACTGGCAGCCAGGATTGTGAAGTCGTGTCATGACAAAACAGTGACTTCACTTCACAATAACGTCAATACTGTAAACATGATTAAAATGCTTAGACATTCTTGGGTAATTCAATTTCAATTTACTCGTATAGCACTTTTAACAATAAACATTGTCTCAATGCAGCTTTACAGAAGTATAAACAGAATGCAAATTTTGTAGTTTAAAATTAAGTTACTATTTATCTCTAATATTTATCCCTAATGATCAAGCCTGAGGCGACGGTGGCAAGGAAAAACTCCCTGAGATGATATGAGGAAGAAACCTTGAGAGGAACCAGACTGAGAAGGAAACCCATCCTCATTTGGGTGACACTGGACAGGAAATAATGTAAATTTAAATAATGTCCTTTCTTGTCAGCACTTGCTGTTTTCCACCAGCCCTGGTCTAGAGTGACCCCACAGCAGCGATACATCTATAGCTCTTGATCAAAACAAAGAAATACCTGGTGAGCTGAGCGGTTATTACAGCCACGTGGTATTCATTGTACTCTTCATAGTCAATTCCACACAGGTCAAGTAGGAATGGAAATAACTGGATAGACCACTATAAAGGCTGATCAGTTGCTGTGTTTTATGTGAAACACATGTCCAGTGCCTCACCAGTACTACATGGTAAATATATTTGAAAGTTCTTTAGATTTTGGCTAATAATGAATGATGAGTTAGCAAAACTTGCAGTAGTTAGCCACAAAAGCATTGGACGAACACTTCCTTAAAAGGGATTGTGGTTAGCCTGTAGCACTTCTTCATATTCAGGCTAAAATTGTGATTTGTGTGCAGTAAATGGCTACAGGGTATGTAGACTCACACTGGGTTAGCAGGGACCTCGCTGACTCTAATTGAATTCAGGGGCTGGTGGGTGCTGGGAAAGGTGTTGAGAGAAAAGCCTTTCAGGGCATCTACAACAGGAAGCTTTAGATTAAGGGTCAGTATGCTCAGATACTTCCTTTCTCTTCTGAACGAAGTATGAGACTTCCTCTGCTAAGTGTACATGATAAGTCACTAAGAGAATGAGAAACTTATTTCAGTAGTGTTATAACTCATATTTCAGTTATGCATTAATAAATAAGGAGATTATACAGTTTACATTAAAGTGATATCACTTCCTGTTGGACATATAGACAAATTTGTCCATCTTTCTGATCCAATCACAATTGATCCCTGTACAGATTTAACATTTTGGGTGCTGACGTTCATTAATTCCTCCGAATGACTGGAATCCTGGCATCAGGCTCAATGTGTAATGCAACTTTAATCAACCCAACCCATAATGCTGCAAATCAAAAACAACAACAACAAATGAAATATTATACAGTGAAACAAAGGCAAACAAGCTAACCGTTTTCTGTAGCACTTATCCTACACAGAGCCCATCAAAGCCCATGGATTCAGGACACAAGGTGGGTGACACAAGGTGGTGTCCACACATCACACACCAATGTACAATTGCATACACAATCACACACGAGTTCTCACACATTAAAAAAAATTTAGACATGCCAATCAGCCTACAACAAATGTCTTTAGACTAGGGGAGGAAACCAGAATAACTGGAGCAAACCCCAAAAACAGAGAGATCATACAAACTCCAAACACAATAGGACGGAAAAAAAAAGGAAATCAGCACCGCGACCTTGGAGCTATGAGGTTTAAGTGCTAACCACTGAACCACTGGGCATTGCAGTAATGCTACTACTAATACTACTGCTAATAAAAATAAGAAGAAGAAGAAGAAGAAGAAGAAGAAGAAGAAGAAGAAGAAGAAGAAGAAGAAGAAGAAGAAGAAGAAGAAGAAGAAGAAGAACAACAACAACAACAACAACAACAACAACAACAATATCAAAGCCTATCAAATAATATATAATCATATTAATAAAACATCTCACATTAATAGCCAACTTCATACACACACACACACACACACACACACACACAGTTACCTGCAGACAACTGAATCTTTGTAGCTCTAGACTAACAGACCTCTAATCATCTTTTGACAAACTTACAGCCCTAAAATGCTTAAATTGAGCCCAGAAAAATTAAGCAAAATAATCTTAGGGTTTTTTTTCTGTCATGCAATTTATTACTTAATTGTAATAATGTGTCAATTCTGTGGGTGATATAGAGTTACCTGTTTTCTTTCGTGACTATGTGATATTTATGCAGAGAGAGAGAGAGAGAGAGAGAGAGAATGCACACACGCGCTAGGGCACTTGGGAAATTAAGCCAGTTTTCTTCCATGATCAATTTCAGCTGGTGGCTTCTAGGCTTCTTGTGTGATTGGCTTGAAATAACGACAACAAACACATTCACTGTGTACAGCAGAAAAAAAATTAACTACTAAAAAAAACTACTAAAACAAGCTTTTTCATAAACAGCAGTTTAACAACACTGCATCTCAAATAAATACATCCAAGACCCTGCAATGTCATGGAGGATTTTTTAAGATAAGATCAAAATCTGGTACATTTTTACCTGCAAGATTTAGGAACATCAATTGCAGTAAAACAAGACTCAGTTCATCTCTGATCTGTTAATGCTTAAACTCTGTCAAAACTCTGTCCACATTTCACTGGACAATTGATCACAATCAAGATCATTCAAGACAATCAAAAAGAGCTGCTAACTTCTGCCGACATGAACAGCAACGGCTATAGGGGACTACATGTGGGCATGTCCAGTGATGTGATAAAGCTGAGAAAAGTTCAACTTTATGCAAATATGACATGATGCATGTGTACAATGGTAATGTTTATACACAAACATCAAATCTCCCTCCAGAAGAGAATATAAGAATCAAGAAAACTGATTTATTGTCAATACTGAAACGCCACCCACATTACTGTATAGTCATCACACTAACACTAACACTAAAACAGCTGCTGTGCCATATCCACTTTATGAATAGATCAAGTTGAATAAATGGTAGTGTGAGCTGCAGGCCTACAGAAAAATACCACAATATCCATCATCATAATCATCATCATCATCATCATCATCACCTCCATCACGATCATAATCATAATCATCAGCACCACCCGGAGTGCACTGGCCTGCATCTCATTGCCACTGTTGATATTTCTTTTCCATTTCACATTAAACTGTTCCTCTCAAGGGCCTCAAGGCTCAAGGGGTCACACTCATTCAAATGCCTTTCAGTCCTCCTGTCCTCACAGCGCTGTTTCCATACGAAGCCTGTTAGTGAGAAATTCCTCTTCCTTCCCGTTCAGAGCAAGGCTCAAATGAAGACCCCAGAGACACTGAACTGAGGCTACTGAAGAAACTGCATCTTAAGAAACAGGCTGGTGCAAATAAAGCTAATTTAAATCACTCAAAAAAAACAATGAAAAAGCCAGGCTTTGAGTTGTGAGGACATCATAGTGTATATAACTTATATAGAATCTTTACTTAGGCACAAATCTAAATTTTTGTCAAACTGGAGCATTTTTTTTTTTTTAATGTCCAGCATAATTACTCTTAAAAAAAAAAAAAATTAACAAATATAACTCGGAAACAGGGGGGCACGGTGGCTTAGTGGTTAGCACGTTCGCCTCACACCTCCAGGGTTGGGGGTTCGATTCCCGCCTCCACCTTGTGTGTGTGGAGTTTGCATGTTCTCCCTGTGCCTCGGGGGTTTCCTCCGTGTACTCCGGTTTCCTCCCCTGGTCCAAAGACATGCATGATAGGTTGATTGGCATCTCTGGAAAAATTGTCCGTAGTGTGTGATTGCGTGAGTGAATGAGAGTGTGTGTGTGTCCGGCGATGGGTTGGCACTCCGTCCAGGGTGTATCCTGCCTTGAAGCCCGATGAACCCAGAGATAGGCACAGGCTCCCCGTGACCCGAGGTAGTTCGGATAAGCGGTAGAAAATGAATGAATGAATGAATGAATGAATGAACTCGGAAACACAGAAGCCATATTATGGACCACTGAGCTTGCATAAATTTGGGTGCAACAGAGCAAGAAGAAGATCACGAGAAAGCACCTGAGAAGAGCCGGAGAGTAACTCTAGATTTTTAATTACAGCTGTCCAACTGCTGCGGCCTGATCAAACAGATCACACAACTTCCTGGTAAATTAAGTGACTCACAGAACAGAGCAAGGGCTGAGAAAATGGGACACATACTCAAACTGTCAGTATACAAACACAACACACACACACACACACACACACCTCTCCAGCCAACTCTAGACACACGTCTGAGTCACTAAGCAAAGTCTGCTCCAACAGTGCAAAACCAGACAGTTGTTAATCTGGAAGCTAAAATTTTTTTAGCCCACTTGCTTTTGGATGTCATCGCATAATTACCTAATGTCAAAGCGGCGTAGAGGAACGAATGTGACAAGACTGAATTACATCTTTTCTTCTTTGCTCTGCCATTCAGTCACAACTCAGTCAAATCGGATCTGTCTGCTTCACGTGTTAACATTGAGAGAAACCCGGGCAGAAGGCCAAGTCAAGAGAAAGCTCATCCACCTCCACCCCCCCAAACCACACACACACACACACAGACACACACACACACACACACACAGAAAACTGTGACATTGCCTAAAGTTCTGGCAAAGCTAATAAAATGTGAATAAATTACATTCCATTCCCTCTTCACCAAAATTTCACGTATTGAGTCTCAGGAAATCAGGGATGACAATTTCCTCCTCGCGTAACATTAGAATGCAGAAGCTTGGAGTCACAGAGGCTCCAGAGTCGCCACTGCTGGTTTTACCCAATTACCCTCATCCTCCCGTTTGTGAGTGGAATCCAGTCCTGACCCATCATGCACCATATCTACTAGCAGTAGTGGAAGAAAAGAATCTAAGAAAACTGACAATGTTGGCTTTATGACACATCTCTATAGTGTAGAACAGTTGTAAGTGGACTAATAAGGTACAGTAGATGAGGTGTTCTGCAATGGAGAAGTTAGTCAAGCTCTTTCATGATTTTTTTTCTTTTCATTTCCAGGCATCACAGAGCTCTCAGACCTGCCTGATTTCAGTAGAAGCTTTTCTTGGGCCTTGTGCTCCAAAAAAATAAAAAGCAAATATTATGCTGTCACAGCTGTTTTCCAGAGCATGACCTTTCTAAATGCAAAGGACAAGGAACAAACATGTCCTATTTACCTGCACACTCAACTCCACTTACAAAATCTGCTGTAGATCCTGTATGTGCAAATACTTTTTTATGTCCATTAGTTCTCAGGAGCTCTTGGTTGCTTAATTCCACTCAACTACAAATTATTGTAGAAATGACATTATTTACATTTACATTATTTCCTGTCCAGTGGCACCCAAATGAGGATGAGGTTTCCTTCTGAGTCTGGTTCCTCTCAAGGTTTCTTCCTCATATCATCTCAGGGAGTTTTTCCTTGCCATCTTCACCTCTGGCTTGACCATTAGGGATAAATTTTAGAGATAAATAGTAACTAAATTTTAAACTTTAACATTTTTATTCTGTTTCTATACTCACGTAAAGCTGCTTTGAGACAATGTTAATTGTTAAAACTGCTATACGAGTAAATTGAACTGAATTGATAAACAACGTGCTCTTGTCCAAGTTTTTTGGCATGTTCCATTCTTCATGAGGACCCTAAAACTGCAAATATCCCTGAACTGAATTAATCTGAGCACCATGCGCTAATGCTAAAATCCCCTCTGAATATTTAGGTAACGCTATAGTCTCCATTCTTGCTCTTAAATGACCTAAGGGTCTTAACTGACCACAAAGGATTGACTTTCCTTTGAAAGCCTGGCTTAATATAAGAACTGCTCTTTTTTTTTTGGAGGCAGATAATCTGGAAAGGAGAGATCTTTGAGATAGCTGTGGTCCGGGAAGGACAGAGATCTGCTTCTTGTGTGACTACTCACTGAAGGGTTAAGGCGATCCATCCAAGGTAGTCGTTAGATGTCATCACTCCTTCATTGAGGTCTTTTCTCTGCCATTATGGAGTCTGTACAGAAAAGAAAAGTGTTCTTTTCTTGAGTGTGTGGTTGGAACGAGATGATGGCAGAGAACGGTAGAAATACTAAACCAATCAAACCTTATTGTATGATATAACGTTATTATATGACACTTGTCTGGATCAAAGCTGTTCCCTCCCTCTGCAACACCCTTTGATAGTTAAACAAATGAACTGCATGCTTAGTAACACAGTGAGCTGCTAAAAAAAGACGTTAATAAATCAGTAACCTGAATGTAAATAAGACAGTTGGGGAAATATTTTAGGGAAGTGAATGACAGAAAACAAATAGGTCTTCTGTTTTCTACTGCAACAAGTAGTCAAAAAGTTAATAGCGGGATAACCTATAACACCGGGTGTTTTTTTGTTTGAGCTTTTTTTTTTGCATGAGTCATTGCTTTCATCGATTATTTTTTCTTCCTAAAAAACATATATCCTAGAGATATACCACAAACCACAAATCTCTTTAGCGCTCTCAGTTTGCTCACATGTTAAGTCAAATTCCACGAACAAGAAAACACCTTAAAAAGTGTTTGAAAACAATTTAAAAAGTACAAAATGTCAGAAAGAAAAATGGCTGTTATTGCCTTCCTTGGGGTTGACTGGTTTCTATTTAATGGTGTCCCTAAACTGCCCCTAGGTGCTATAATTGAATGTTGTTGGACTGAGACTAGAGCTGAGTCCCAAATGTAATGTATACATTATGCAATTATATTATGCACTATGTACTCTATCGCATAGTGTAAGCCGTTTCCCAGTCGATGACAAATGACATTAAATGTACATTTAAAGTATTTGTCAGAGACAATTGTCCAGAGCAACTTACGTCATCTCCTTTTTATACAACTGAACAATTGATGGTTAAGAGCCTTAGTGGACCTTGGATTCAAACTCACAACCTACTGATTGGTCATTCAACACAACCACTAGGCAACCACAATCCCATGCATGTAATGTGATGTTGCTAGCTTTAGTAAAATATGGCGATTTTTTTAAATGTTATACAAATAAATCAATGTGGGATCATTTAAAGTTATTGTAAGGCATTTGGTCCACCAGAGTGTCATCGGCTATGTTGACAATTTTTCCACCCTGACTCTTCTTATGTGAGCTTAGCTGCGAGTGTTGAGTGAATTAACATTGCACACTTCATTTTTTTAGTTGAATAAGTGCATCATCCTTGCTTGGATTGAAGTGCAGTTCTTCTTTCTGATATTTTTGGTGTGAACATACTACTCACACTATTTATACTACAAACAGAATACAGCATAAGTAAGGAATTTGGAATATATCTTATGAGGAGACCTGAATTATCAAGAAGTGAGCAGAAGAGCAAATGCTTGATAGAGTTCAGTATATTGTTTGATGTCAAGTGAACTGCCTACGCTTATGCCAAGCCAGATGTGACATCCTCCTCCCTGTCCCATGCTGGAACAACTGGGCACGTGATTTGGCCTGCTTTGGTTTTCTGGAACATATGAAATAATAACTCAAAGCATAACGATTAGATCATTATTGTAACGAGTAAACCAAACAGAGTTTCCGAAATAAAAAGATGAGATATTACAAGAACAGAAAACAGATTCACTTGCAGCTGTGGTCCACCATCAACCAGAGAAAACAAATCAAACAAACCAAGGTCAAAGCATTAGAACTGATTGAAGTTAATGCACTTGCATCACAGTGCAGCAATGTCCAGACATACACAGCGTGCCAAATGATTTGTATCATACCAAACTTAGAAACATCAAGCTGAAATGGTTTTGGATGCTACTGGCATCACCCCTACTACACTTTCAAAATCTGTTCAGTAAACCTTTACCTCAAAGGATGAGATCATATTCACAAACAGAGCACACTTTCCTGCAGATGATCATATATGTGAGCAAGGTTCATCTAGAAACTGTAGTGTAACTGTAAATACACTCAAGGCAAAGTATTTTCTTCTTACATTTATATTTACCTTCCTGCCATTTGGCAGATGCCATTATCCAAAGCGACTTACAGACTCGATCAGTGAATACGTCAATACTGGGCACTAGGCCACAGTCTAAAATAGCATTGGTCTAAAAATTGTTCAGAAGAAAAACACCACGAAAAGCACACAGACAGTTTTTTTTTAAGTTTTTAAGTGCTAGTTTAAGTACTTCAGGAAGAGGTAAGTCTTTAGGCATTGTTTGAAGATAACCAGTGACTCATCTTTCAGACATCATGGGGGAGTTCATTCCACCAACCTAACTGTAGGTACCAGATTCTTGAGTCATGACTATTAATGTAATCCACTTTACAGGATTTTTTTTAATACAGAGGTAGAAAAAATTTACTAATTTGACTAGTGGGCTACTGAAATCTCCAGTGTGCTTGCCCAGTCTCAAGGCTTGGGTGCCGTTACCATTATTAATCCATTATAAGGAAAATGTAAGTTAAAATTCTCCACACAGGATCTCTGGAGCTTAGTCAGAGGGACCATCAGGTTCTTGCTCACAGTTCTCACTAAGGCCCTTCTCCCCCGACCAGACCTTGAAAGAGTCCTGATTCTGCCAACGTTCTTCCATTTGAGAATTATGAAAGTTGCTGTGCTCTTGGTAACTTTTAGTGCAGCATTGATTTGCAACACTCCTGTCTCTGAGCTCTGCAGGCAGTTCCTCACTGACCTCATGGCTTGGTCTTTGCTCTGATATGCATTGGTCAGCTGTGAAGCCTTCTGTAAAGAGGTGTGCCATTCCAAATCATGCCCAATCAATTGAATTTACCACAGGTGGACTCCAATCAAGGTGTAGAAACATCTCAACAACAATCAGGATAAATTGGAGGCATCTGAGCTAAATTTCAAGTGTTGTTGCAAAGTTTCTGAATACTTACGTACATGTAATATTTTAGTTTTATTCTTTATAATACATATACAAACATTTCTAGAATTCTGTTTTCATTTTGTCAATATGGGGTACTGAGTGTAGATTAATGAGAAAATAAATGAATTTGAACGATTTTAGTGTCAGACTGTGTATTATTGAGGATTAATGATTTCTTGAATTCCTGTGAGCTCTGTGTAACACCAAGAAAATAACGCATAGTGCTCTATTTATACTGATAATGTCTCTGATAATGTAGTATGGAACAGATGCCCACAAAAAAATGTCAGCATGTCTCTGGGCTGTACTTTGCTAAGCACTGATTCCACATGCCTGTAAGTTGTTAATTCATTAAAGAAAAGTTGTTCTGTCATCCATACAAGCTAAAGCATTCAACTATTAAATAGCCAGAATACATCCTTGGCTGATCCGAAAAACAGAAAAACATGTCAACAGCAAATACAATGATGTGTCTGGCAGAAATTAATCTATAATTTTATGTGCTCATGTATTCTTTCTACATATATATTCAGATATAAGGAACTATGGCTAGATATATAGTGTATGTTTATAGAAGGGAATTTTTTGTAATCACACTATCTGGTGTCATCAAGGTGAGATGGGTGTCTGGTTCCTCTTAAGGTGTCTTCTCAGGAAGTTTTTCCTTGCCACATTTAAAAATAAAATGTAAAGTTTATGTTTTATATCCTGAATTTATTACAGTTAAACACGCTATACAGATAAAATGCATTGTGCACACCAACAGCCATTTGGTTGGATCAGAGAAAATAATTATATCTGCAGTAACAAAAGGTAAATAACCCTTTTCATTGTCCTGGCCACTAACGTTAGCGATCTGTCCGCCTCTGTCAAACAAACAGAAAGATGAAACACAATATTTATAATATTCTGTTATATTATATTATATGAAGTATCTGTCTCGAATGAGTCCAGTATTATTCCACTGCAGAATCTTTACTGCTAGATTTGAAAGTCAGAGCCACTGAAGGTAGAAGATTCTTTAAACCACAGCCAGTGAGATTCTGCCAGGGGGTAACATGGATGTGTGAGAAGGTGAAAATCTTGTTGAAATGTCACCTTCTCTAAAATGCCATGTGTCAACAAATGCCCGTGCCCTGTAGCTCTGATCTGGCCAGGCAAAAGTCCAGGATAGTCATCAATCAGTCCAGAGATCTTTCAAAAGTTGGGACTGGAGTGCAGGAAAGAGCTAGAGTAACAAGGTGGGACCAAAACCCACAGGATGACCTCTGACCTGAATGACATCTATGGGGAAGGGTTGTTAGTACAGAATGCTGTGTACTTTTCAGCAAAAGTGGCAGACAGGTGTAAAGCCATTTTTCACAAAATTCTTTTAACCTCTCTACTCTGTAAACCTTTTAACTTGTTCTCTTAACATTTCTTTTTTCTTTTTAGGGGGAATTTTTGATTATCAGCATTATTGGATTGATTTGTGTAAATTATGACACAATTAAATCCATTTCCTGGTTTTAATGCAAGAGAATGAGCCTCTTTCCCTAATGTGCAACAAGGGTTTATAAATACGGCTCGAATCCCAAAACTGAAATAGCCATAATAATAATTGTTTAAAAAAAATCACTGTGTTTGCTCTACTCTATATTTGGGTATACTTTGTGGTACAGTATAACAAAGAAAAACAAGTTTTGGAACAAATCATCCAAGTCCATTTATTACAGTTTATTATGCTATTATTCTAGTAAGAGTCATAATCTTCATAAATCTGTCTATGGTGCAGTAGATGGATTTGAGAATAGAAGTCTTTATTTTGTCACATGTGCATTACAGAACAGCAAAATCTTTTCTCTGCATATCCAACTTTGGTGGTTGGGGTCAGGGAACAGGGTCAGCCATGATACAGCACCTTAACAGTGCAGGGATGGTTAAGGGCCTTGCTCAAGGGCCCAACCATGGCAGTATGGCATTACTGAGGCTTAAAAGCTGATCCTCCAATCAACAACCCAGAGACTTAACCGATTGAGCCATCACTGCTCACAGCAGCTTAACCTGGCACATTATTTTAAAATTCTCACCTAGAGAAGAGTGGAAATTAAATAGAGTCATACTACTACTACTACTGGAACTAGAAAAAAAATCCCTCTGAATCATGGTGTTGTGGAGACTATGATGCTTAATAGCACGTCATTTTCATATTCATAAATCCATTCATTGAGCCTTGATAAGGGCGAAGCCATCCTGGAAAAGACCACATCCATAAGGATGGAAATGATTTCTCACAGGATAAAGGTGAACAGACTGAATCATTTTCTACTGATTTGCACTGACTCTTCTCTAAGGGGATAAGTGGATCCAAACCATGCAAGTAAAAGGTCTCTACAGCATAACAAAGACACCAGTTATTCCTTTAACTTGTCATGCGTTTGGAACTTCCCAGTGTGGAAATCAGGGTCTATCTCTCAGTCTAAAAAAATGGCTTCCTAATAGATAGATGAGATTCAAATTGGTCAATTCTAACTTATACGGTTTACACTAAATAGTTATGTTTTTGTCAGCATGCTCTTGGGGGTCGTTAGGATAATTTAGAATCACACTGAAATGGAAATTGCGTGCAGTAGTATTTGTTCTTTGTGTTCACGTTGTTTGGAGACGTCACTGATAGCTATACACAAACAGCATAGGTGAAAAAGATCTGAGGCCATTGATTGCAGGCTGCAATCAACAGTACTTAACAAGCACAAATATTTACAAACAGTCTTGTGCTACTTTTGAGATACTAGTGTTCCTGACCACTTCTGCTCTCCATTCTGATGCCCTGCATCTGATTGGAGACTCCTCATTTGGGAGCAGTTTGCTGAGGATGGATCCACATGAATAGCCTGAAGGTACGTGGGATTTGCTGTGGATGGTACCATTTAGAAACCATGAACATGGCTTTAGACTGAAATTGATATGAACAGATTCGCTATGATGTCTTAGGATTACATGCTATAGTATTGTTTGGACTGCAATTAATACAAACAGTTTTGCACTCATGTCTCCATCAGCGAACACCCAGATGAAGATGGCTTGCCTTTTAAGTCTGGTACCTCAAGAGGTTAAGGCTTTGGGTTGAGGATCAGGATTCAAGCCCCAGCACTGCTGCCACTGTTGGGCCAGGGGTGCTGCATCACGGCTGACCCTGTGCTATGACCCCAACCTACAAAGTTGGAAAATATAAAGAAAATACTTCACCATGCTGTTTTAAATATGTGACAAAATAAAGGTGTATACTTTAAATGTGTCAGGGAGTTTTTCTTTCAACCATCACATATGGCTTACTCATTAAGGATACATTTATAATTTATTCCTTAATGTCAGATATAGTTATCTATATATTTCTGTAAAGCTTTTTAGTGACAATGTCCATTGTTCAAATAAAATTGAATTAAACTATGTGAGGTACTCCGGAGTTATTTACATGAACTTACATTTGATTCTGTTAGTGTTAAAATTAAATGTAAAAAGAATTGAAATCTGCATTTCTTCAGAAGCATGCAGACTGAGCAAGCAGAGCAGACAGAAGACATGATTTAGCAGTTGACTCCCACTGTTTGGGTCGCGTTTTTGACGCTGGGGCTCGAGGTGGAGCTGAGAAGTTTCCCAAGGCCTGGCGAGTGTAAACGTTTGCTGCATGGTCCTGGGTTGACCAGGGGGACCCGTATTGTGTGTTTGTACGTACGTGTGGTTGAGCCAGTGTCGTCACACGGCCCACCCACACGGCTTGAAGCCCAGTGTCAGTTTCCGTTGCTGCTCAAGTGAAGTAGTGTTTTTTAGCTTATCCATTAGTTCCAGTAAGAGGACAGACATACAGCTGATGGTTCCAGAGTGGAATGCAATCCATTATAAAAATCATTTTCTATTACCAACTATCTAAAAGAAGAAAAAACACACACAGTGGCAATATTTTAATCAATCCTTTTTAGACACCTTAAAATCAATTCAGTGATTAAAACAATCAGTTAAAACTATATTATTAATCTAGTATTTCCTATTACACGATTACAATAAACTAAAGATTTAGAAACTTAAACTTAAAAAATATATATTAAGCTTTATTAATTTCTTCTTGTTTTATTGCCAAATTGGCTTCTTTATGTACAAAAAATCTTTCATATTAACATTAATATAGATATTAAAATTATTTGCCAACAGACGAGCTTGACATAAATAAAAAATAATGTGTAGAAAGAGGTTTAATAATTTTCTATTTGATTTCTTATACCCTCATTAATATAGTATAAAAACTAGATGCATTTCAATTAATGCTAAATAAAATATATTTTTATCTGTGATGTTTTGCATGTGTGTTGAAATACTAATCAGTATATTTGTTAGGATTCATAATAAATAAAATAATATTTATAAGTTAACATAAGCATAATATTTTTTAAGGTAATAGTTGGTAAATTTACAAAAAATATAACTATAGGTCATAATTTAACTACACTGCGCAGAAACATTTTTAAAATGATCTGAAATGGTGAGTCAAAAAAACTATTTATTTTTATTTTTCATTAAGTATTATGAATGTCTGTCACAAATTTGTATCAGTAAATAATATCATTAAATAATCTCCAGTTCATTCAGTGCTAAAGAATTGCCTGGTTTCTTTGGGAAAACAACAAACAAACAAACAAAAAATAAATAAATGAATAAATACATAGAACGATTCAGTTGTAATTTATGTTGCACTCACTTTTTTTTTGCACTCTATACAGTTTTGACTGTATTTTCCACTGACTCAAAGCTTTTCCTCTAGGAGATCTTTTAAAGCCTACAATTATAACATTCAAACTCAACATAATAGCAATAGAACAATATAAATATACTAACACTACTACACTACAGTGGCTATGTGCTTAGTGATGGAGTCTGTGAGTCTTTATGAGAGAGTTGTTCTGTAGCACAGGAATGATGGGGTTTGGAGACGCTGAATGTAGTAATCGCTGGAACAGCTGCCAGACTCATCAGACTTTTCTCATTATAACAGTAGGGCAGAAAGTTTCACACTCACTCACTCACACATTCACTTATCTACTCACTCACTCACTCACTCACTTATCTACTCACTCACTCACTCACTCACTCACTCACTTATCTACTCACTCATTCACTCACTCACTTATCTACTCACTCACTCACTCACTCATTCACTTATCTACTCACTCACTCACTCACTCACTCACTCACTTATCTACTCACTCATTCACTCACTCACTTATCTACTCACTCACTCACTCACTCATTCACTTATCTACTCACTCACTCACTCACTCACTCACTCACTCACTCACTTATCTACTCACTCACTCACACATTCACTTATCTACTCACTCACTCACTCACTCACTCACTCACTTATCTACTCACTCATTCACTCACTCACTTATCTACTCACTCACTCACTCACTCACTCACTTATCTACTCACTCATTCACTCACTCACTTATCTACTCACTCACTCACTCACTCATTCACTTAACTACTCACTCACTCACTCACTCACTCACTTATCTACTCACTCACTCACTCACTCACTTATCTACTCACTCACTCACTCACTCACTCACTTATCTACTCACTCACTCACTCACTCATTCACTTAACTACTCACTCACTCACTCACTCACTCACTCACTCACTTATCTACTCACTCACTCACTTAACTACTCACTCACTCACTTATCTAATCACTCACTCACTTATCTACTTACACACTCACTCACTCACTTATCTAATCACTCACTCACTCACTTATCTAATCACTCACATACTTATCTACTTACTCACTCACTCACTCACTCACTCACTTATCTAATCACTCACTCACTCACTTATCTAATCACTCACTCACTTATCTACTTACTCACTCACTCACTCACTCACTTATCTAATCACTCACTCACTCACTTATCTAATCACTCACTCACTCACTTATCTAATCACTCACTCACTCACTCACTTATCTAATCACTCACTCACTCACTCACTTATCTACTCACTCACTCACTCACTCACTTATCTACTCACTCACTCACTCACTTATCTACTCACTCACTCACTAACTCACTCACTTATCTAATCACTAACTCACTCACTTATCTAATCACTCACTCACTCACTTATCTACTCACTCACTCACTCACTCACTCACCTACTCACTCACTCACTTAACTACTCACTCACTCACTTAACTACTCACTCACTCACTAACTCACTCACTTATCTAATCACTAACTCACTCACTTATCTAATCACTCACTCACTCACTTATCTACTTACTCACTCACTCACTCACTCACTTATCTAATCACTCACTCACTCACTTATCTAATCACTCACATACTTATCTACTTACTCACTCACTCACTCACTCACTTATCTAATCACTCACTCACTCACTTATCTAATCACTCACTCACTCACTCACTCACTTATCTAATCACTCACTCATTCACTTATCTAATCACTCACTCACTCATCTAATCACTCACTCACTTATCTAATCACTCACTCACTCACTCACTTATCTAATCACTCACTCACTCACTCACTCACTCACTCACTTATCTACTCACTCACTCACTCACTCACTTATCTACTCACTCACTCACTCAATCACTCACTCACTCACTCACTCACTCACTTATCTACTCACTCACTCACTCACTTATCTACTCACTCACTCACTCACTCACTCACTCACTCACTTATCTACTCACTCACTCACTTATCTACTCACTCACTCACTAACTCACTCACTTATCTAATCACTAACTCACTCACTTATCTAATCACTCACTCACTCACTTATCTACTTACTCACTCACTCACTCACTCACTTATCTAATCACTCACTCACTTATCTACTTACTCACTCACTCACTCACTCACTTATCTAATCACTCACTCACTCACTTATCTAATCACTCACTTACTCACTCACTCACTTATCTAATCACTCACTCACTCACTCACTCACTCACTTATCTACTCACTCACTCAATCACTCACTTATCTACTCACTCACTCATTCAATCACTCACTCACTCACTCACTTATCTACTCACTCACTCACTCACTCACTTATCTACTCACTCACTCACACACTTATCTACTCACTCACTCACTCACTCACTTATCTACTCACTCACTCACTTATCTAATCACTCACTCACTTATCTACTTACTCACTCACTCACTCACTCACTTATCTAATCACTCACTCACTCACTTATCTAATCACTCACTTACTCACTCACTCACTTATCTAATCACTCACTCACTCACTCACTCACTCACTTATCTACTCACTCACTCACTTATCTACTCACTCACTCACTCACTTATCTACTCACTCACTCACTTATCTAATCACTAACTCACTCACTTATCTACTTACTCACTCACTCACTTATCTACTTACTCACTCACTCACTCACTTATCTAATCACTAACTCACTCACTTATCTAATCACTCACTCACTCACTTATCTACTTACTCACTCACTCACTCACTTATCTAATCACTCACTCACTCACTTATCTAATCACTCACTCACTTATCTACTTACTCACTCACTCACTCACTCACTTATCTAATCACTCACTCACTCACTTATCTAATCACTCACTCACTCATTCACTTATCTACTCACTCACTCAATCACTCACTCACTCACTCACTCACTTATCTACTCACTCACTCACTCACTCACTTATCTACTCACTCACTCAATCACTCACTCACTCACTCACTCACTCACTCACTTATCTACTCACTCACTCACTCACTCATCTATTCACTCACTCACTCACTCACTCACTCACTTATCTACTCTCTCACACTCACTCACTCATTTACTCACTCACTTATTCACTTACGCACTCACACACTCACTTAGTCACTCTTTTATTTACACATTCACTTATTTACTTATTCACTCATCCACACAATTGTAAACTCACTCACTCACTCACCCACTCCTTTATTTACTAATTAACTTGCCACATCAGTTACACACTCTTTTACTCACTCGCCCATTCTTTCTCTCTCTATCTCACTCTCTTAGCCAGTCACTTACTTTTCGACTCATTCATCTTAGCCTCGCGCTGTGTTGTTTAAATAAGTAGGTCTAACTCAGGTCTGCTGAGGTTTGGCATTTGTCAAGCACAACCCGGGGTCCAGGATTTGTAACCCACTATTATTAAAGTTATTAGCCTATATTTTTTATTGGCTTCTTATAATGATTAACCTTTTGACTGGTGAATAAACCAAACAGGTTTAATCTAAACCTTAATAACTCAAAAATAAGTAGACTGTAAATAATGTTGACCTGGACATAGCATGTTCTGTCAGAGGAAAGTATAAGAATGGCTCTAATGAACAGACAAAATATTACTGTACACATTTAAATTGTGTTTATGAAATACATTTTTACTGAGCAGGTCTATGGGAAGGTTCATTTACAGTTAAAATAGTACCTGACTGCAGAATGCCTATAAAATACACCTGTCTAAAAAAAGAAAAGTAATGATCTATAATAAAACAACTGATGCTTACTATCACTAAAATGACCAAATACAATTGAAATCACTCATTTGTTGTGTCCGTTTGTGATTGTGGGGGGAAAAGACTTATGTAAAGACCACTAAATGAAGGGCTGAATAAATGCATAATAAATATAAAAAATAATACACCAATGTGGTAAATGTACTACTATTTACTCTTTGGCTTCTGATGCCAAAGTGAGAGTGGTGTTTGCTTGTGTTAAGGGAGTTATGGATCTCTACACTGAAGATTATCCAGAGGACCAGGAGTTTATAAACTCATGTCTCCCCCTGTTGGTGATATTAAAAGTGTATAACCAGGCTTCAACAACATGCAGCTTGAATTCACTCACACCCTGAGTTTAACCCTGAGGAACAGTGTACAAACTATTCTGTTTCTTTCCTCTATCCACTGCAGTGTTGTTTGAAAAAAATATTCATTCAACTATGATGTAGATCACATAAAATACAGAGACACTGTGAAAAAAAAAAAAAAAAAAAAAAAGCTATTTATATCAACCAAAAATGAGTGTTCCTGTGTATCCTTGAGATCTACATGTGTACAGTATAAAGGCATAAAATGAAAATATCCTGGCCGCAAAACATGTAGCATGAAAGCGCAACTAGTGGTTTGTTCGTTTCATATGAACTGTAGGTTATATACTATATACTTATACGACTATATACACAACGTCAGCTCACAGAAGATTGTTTACTCATGACGACACCTGCTTAAGACTTTTCTGGATGTATACATTAATATACTTGATGTATACAGACTAACACATAGATTGGCTCAGCGCATCCATAATCTTAATCCGCATCTAATCTATAACACATGTAGCGATTATTCGTGTTATCTTCAAATCAGTGCGTTCACAAAATTGTTCGACTTCACCGATAGAGTTTTCAATCCGTATGCACTGTTGCGCGAGCGGGCACACACAAACACACACGCACACACACACACACACGCACGCATACACACACACGCACGCACACACAAACACATAAACACGCACACTCACATACACACATATACACACATACACATACACACACACATAAACACACAAACACACACATAAACACACACACACACACACACACAGAGTGAGCGGGGAAGGGGTATCATGTTCCGTCTCCGCCTCTAAGCCTCGAATCTGTATAAAATCGCGAGCAGCATGAGGGAGTTTGTTCATTACATCTCCACCACTCAAGCCCTGGGTTCACTGGAAAGGAATCGGGATTCTTCACTAATCACCGGTCTAAGACTTGAGAAAGTTTCAGCAGCGCTCGGATCTCAACGCGCTCTGATGGACTTGTGAACAACTTTTGACAGCAAGTTTATCCATCGTTTTTTTGCACGCTCTGTGCAGGATTCTTCAATCCGAAAAAACTTTTCTTCTTCTATTACCATTTTCTTTTCTCTCGCATGAATCTCCTCGAGTCGTACGTGAAGATGGCCGACGAGCAGGACAAATGTCTCTCCGACGCACCGAGTCCGAGCATGTCGGAAGACTCTGCAGCCTCCCCGTGTGAGTCCGGCTCGGGCTCCGACACCGAGAACACGCGGCCGCCGTCCGAGAACAGGCTGAAGAAAGACGAAGAGAATGAAAACAAGTTTCCTGTGTGCATCCGCGACGCCGTGTCACAGGTGCTCAAAGGCTACGACTGGACGCTCGTGCCAATGCCGGTGCGCGTGAACGGTTCGGGGAAAAGCAAGCCGCACGTGAAGAGGCCCATGAACGCGTTTATGGTGTGGGCGCAGGCGGCACGCAGAAAACTGGCTGATCAGTACCCTCACCTTCATAACGCAGAACTCAGCAAAACCCTGGGCAAACTCTGGCGGTGAGTTTTTCTCATGCATTGCACTTTTATTGTATGCACATTATTATTATTATTATTATTATTATTATTATTATTATTATTATTATTATTATTATTATTAACAACAACTTCTTATTGTTCCATTACTTTTTAAATATATGTTCAATTGAATCTAGTACATTATTATTATTATTATTATTATTATTATTATTATTATTATTATTATAAACATTTCAATGATCCACCCATAAACAAATTAAGCCTAAACACTCACATGGAAAAGGTTTAAATATCGAAATGATTGCATAATTTATTTCTTAAAATGCAATGCAATAACAATAAGAATAATATAATCAATAAATAATAATAATAATAATAATAATAATAATAATAATAATAATAATAACAGCATGCATAAAGACAATAACACGTTAAGAGGAAGCAAAGTGTGTAAAGGGTTTAGTTGCATAATTGCTAATTTACTTACTTGCTTTTTCAGGCTGCTGAATGAAGGGGAGAAGCGGCCGTTTGTGGAGGAGGCTGAGAGATTGCGAGTGCAGCATAAGAAGGATCATCCAGACTACAAATACCAGCCGCGGCGGAGGAAGAGTGTGAAGAGCGGCCAGGGCGAAGCCGAGGATGGCGAGCATACACATATTTCCCCAAACGCAATCTTTAAAGCCCTACAGAGAGCTGACTCTCCAGCATCCAGCATGGGCGAGGTGCATTCACCCGGAGACCACTCAGGTGAGTCAAGTAAATCAAATAAAAAAAAAATGAATCAAAGTACAGTCGCTCAGTAATCACGTCTTTCCAACACATGCTGAAATGAGTCCATTTATGATTCCAGTAATGTTAATAGACCTGTAAACATATAGTTTATATACGTGCAGCATGATACATTATACGACAACATTGTGTTTAAATAAATATAGACACTTCTTTGTTGTGTGGGTTTTTATTTCTGCTTTAAAGTTGCACAATGATAAGGAAACTGATCATTCTATTCAGCAAGGGCAACATGATCGTAAGTGTTTTAAAAACACGTTGTTTTTAGAAAATAACACGTATTTCTTATGTATTTTTCCAAAACTTCAGTATTGCTTCATGCACAATATAGTCTAAAGACTATAGACTTTACTTGGTATCAGCTGCAAGAGAAAGTGTTACACAGTAATGTTTATGAATAGAGAATAGAACCAAATGATACATGTTTATATTGTGCTGATCACCATTTTAAAACATTGGGCAACTGTAAATAAAATAAAGCTGTTAAAGATTACTGAAAGCTGATGCAAACTTTGTAATTCTCTTCCCTTCACTTGTTTGTCGTTGCTCAAAAGTCTCCAGTGAAAATGTAATATGATGGTATGATTGCAGTTAAACCCCAAAAGCGAACAAGATCCCCGTTCTTTAAAATCCCATAACCAGTTTCTAAATTTCAGTCTTTTTTGTTATTTACTCTGGTAGGAAAAGGACTAGGTGGTTAACCGTCTCTTTTCTTTCTTAAAGCAGGTCAGTCTCAGGGCCCTCCAACTCCCCCCACAACTCCCAAAACAGATGTACCTAGTGTGAAATCAGACCTGAAGCGAGAGGGCCGTACGCTTCCAGAGGGCACGGGTCGCCAGCTCAACATTGACTTCCGTGATGTGGACATTGGTGAGCTGAGCAGCGATGTCATCTCCAACATGGATGGATTCGACGTGAACGAATTTGACCAGTACTTGCCGACACATGGAGCCCAGACCTACTCCTCCTCTGGGTATAGCATGGGCCAGACGGCAGGCACCAGCGGGCATGGCTGGATGGGCAAACAGCAGCCTCAGCAGCAGCCTCAGCAGCACTCTCTGACCTCGCTTGGCACAGCTGGAGAACAGGGTCAGGCCCAGCAGCGCCCAGCACACATCAAAACAGAGCAGCTCAGCCCGAGCCACTACAGTGAGCAGAGCCAGGGTTCACCCCAGCATGTGGCGTACGGTTCCTTCAATCTACAACATTACACTGCCGCCACCTCCACGTACCCATCCATTGCTCGCACTCAGTACGATTACAGCGACCATCAGGGAGGTGCTGCCTCCTACTACAACCAGGGTTCAAGCCTCTACTCCACATTTAGCTACATGAGTCCAGCCCAGAGGCCCATGTACACTCCTGTCGCTGATGCTAGTGGTGTTCCAAATGTGCCTCAGACCCACAGTCCCCAGTGGGAGCAGCAGCCAGTCTATACCCAGCTCTCCCGGCCTTAAATGACACAAAAATGAGAATAAGAGAGGGAGACGGGCGAGTGCACAGACTAAACTATTAGTACCACCCTATCCATAAGACATTTCTCATACGCACAGGCCTCATAGGACCTGCTGTCCACTCCCTGCACCAGCAAATCCAGAAAACAAGCAGGACTAATGTTTATTGTTTAAGTAACGAATTATCAAAAACGGCTCCCGACAGTGCCTTTTTAAAAGCTCTGAGTTGCGACTATATTTTTCTAGTTTTGATGAAAAAGAAACTCGCTTGAAAAGAGAGGAATCCTCTGTGAGGACATATTCATTATAAATATTTGTTAGTATGTACTGTGTATGTATTATCTCTTTTTTGGTTGTTTTCAGGTTGTTCTGGGGGTTTTGTACATTTACAGAGGATGCGAGAGGTCTTTACTTCTCACCAGTGTATTTTTGTAAAGTCAACACTTCCCTTGTTGTTCCTCTGTACACCTTTCTTGTGATTCCCATGCTCTTTTAGAAATGGGCAAAGCTGACAGCTAAAAAAATCTTTGTTTCCTGTTTGTGTTTGAACATATCTGCATATATTGCATTGGAAATGCCATACATGTACTAAGTGCCATTTAGCTGCACGTGAAGCCTTTGTTTTAGCTGAGATACAAGTCTGTCTATGTGCCATCAGTGCCTGGTTAAGCAGTGTAGAGATCCACAGTGCCTCAGTAGCCATCGTTCATCTTGATCCTCATGTCTGAAGAGGACAAGGAAGTGGCCTTTGACCCGAGACTTCCCTAAAGGTCTCTATTGATCACTTGCTCATTCATCTGTCACCCCCATCAAGTCTTGACCTCTTTAATTTATTAATTAGTAATAACTTTATTTGAAAAGTAATAATTATTTGCATTTGATTTATTTTTACTCTTTCTCTGTCTGACTAATTTGATATTACATACCCCCCCCCCCCCCCCCCCCACCCCCACCGATGGGACCACAGTTTAGTTACAGTGCAAATTTTAACCGTCTTGTTTTTATTTATCATTTGTAAATGTTTCCATTTAAATGGTCTTAATTAGTTGTGTACAGATATCTTATAATTGTGATAAAACTTGATCAAAACAGAAATAACTGGATGTTTTCTTTTCTTTTTCTTTTTTTTTTTTGTTTAATTAATTCTAACAAATATGGATAACTGGAGGCCTCGGCCACATTGTAAAGACATTCTTCTTTAAAAAATCACCAGCATACGTTTTTTTGGTAAAGTTATACTCCTCATTATTTTTGTTTTCATATTCTAGATCTCATGACATTCTTTAATGCAATGATTTTTTTTTGAAAACACCATTGTTTTAAGAAAAGCTTATCTTTTGTATCATACCGTTTGCAATAAAAAGAAAACATATAGAAAATAAATCCAGTATGTTTGCCATGACTTTATTCAGCTTTTGGAAAAAAATAAAAACAAGATGATATTGATTTTAATGCTTTTATAGTAATAATAATAACAACAATAATAATAATAACAATAATAATAATAACAATAATAATAATTATTATTATTATTATTATTATTATTATTATTATTGTTATTATTATTATTATTATTATTGTTATTATTATTATCATTATTCCTTGATTTGAACACAGTCTGACTTCTCAATTTCACACTTTTCATAAAAAAATATGAGTAGATGATTGAAAATGTAACAATATCCAGACAAAATAGAAAAGACAGCTCATTAGCTGATTATTTTGTTTAAAACAGGGACAACATGTGATCTTTAAAACAAAACAATCTCAACACAGAATGCTTTAAACAAGCGCTCGGTGTGAAACTTGGATCTCCGTGCATGAGCTCACAGTCCACTATTGAGCACTATTTTTATAACGAACAAGACCAATCTTTCCCTGACACCAATCCCCCACTGCTTAAAGAAATAAACGGACAGCAGGATGCTGTTTATTCATTGTGACGTCTCATATAATAGAATCACAAAAAACTTGAAAAATCACAGACTGTACAAACACAATCAAAGTTTGATTTGGAAAGTTTTGAAATTGGGATGGGAGACGAACCGGGACTGAACTTTTCTAACATCATCATTCTCATTTTATAAAATGTGGCATCTGTGCGGGAAGAATGAGACCGAAAGAGAGAGAGAGAGAGAGAGAGAGAGAGAGAGAGAGAGAGAGAGAGAGAGAGAGAGAGAGAGAGTGAGAGAGAGATCTTTAAATACCTTTTAATTTCTTGGTCAGACTATACCACACCCTAACCATAATGGTGATCCAAGAACCCAGGGAATGAGGTCCAAGAACCCAGGGAATACCAAACCCTTCATCTGCCATTAGACTCTTGTCTAGTACCAAAACTCTTCAGCACAAACTATGAAAAAGAGTAGCTATGCTATGCAATGCATTGTGGGGCACATCTGATAAAGCCATCAGCACATATTTTTTGAAGAAGGAGTAGGCTCCTGTGTTACTCTGAATTGCAGCTGCTCCCTCAACATCCACCAAAAACACTCCTTCAGTGCATGTGACTAGGCAAGCACACAGTGTAGGCCACTGCCTACATCCTTCATCATTGACGTAATTACCTTACATGCCTCATGACATCATGCTTCATGCCCACCAGGAAATGACATCATAATCAGCAAGTCATAACAACATCTGACCTCAACCATAGAGGTTAGAAGGCAAAGCCATGAGGCTAACTGTGATTTCTGATATGGTTGATATTGATTGGTAGTAAAACATCAAGAGATGTATATGGTATTGCTTAGTATATAAAGAATGTGTTGAGAAACTTGAGAAGCATTATAACCCATTTATTGTGAATGTATTCAAGCATCATGGCCACACACAAGCCCCCAAACAGTGGGAGTGGACTGATAAATGTTCCTGTGAGGGATTCGGAAACTAGACCAAATTTTTCTTTGCTGTCAGACTGGCCTCTGTGAGGGCATGTTTCCCAGGAGGACTCCATTATTATTCCACACAGACGTCGGCCCCCTCCGGACCCAATGTGTGGTCTTTTTTTTTTGGTTTTTTAAGACCCCACAAGAAAGAGGGAAAGAGCAAAGAAATTGAGCCCTTGGTAACTGGATGACAATAGAAGCAACAAAAGAAAGTGAAAGAAGTCAGGATGGAAGGGTGTGTGGTATGTTAGGAGTGGTGTGGTGTGGAGTTGGTTGGTGTGGTGTGGTGTGGAGTGGTGTGGTGTGAAATTGAGTGGTGTGGTGTGGTGTGGAGAGGAGTGGTGTGGAGAGGAGTGGTGTGGTGTGGTGTGAAATTGAGTGGTGTGGTGTGGTGTGGAGAGGAGTGGTGTGGAGAGGAGTGGTGTGGAGTGGTGTGGTGTGGAGTGGTGTGGTGTGAAATTGAGTGGTGTGGTGTGGAGAGGTATAGTTTGGTATGGTATGGTGTGGAGAAGAGTGGTGTGGAGAGGAGTGGAGTGATGTGGAGAGGAGTAGTGTGGAGTGGAGTGGTGTGGTGTGGAATGGTATAGTGTGGTGTGGAGTGAAGTGGTGTGGTGTGAAGTGGAGTGGTGTGGCGTGGTGTGGTGTGGTATGGAGTGGCGTGTTGTGTTGTGGAATGGTATAGTGTGGTGTGGAGTGGAGTGGTGTGGTTTGGTGTGGTATGGTGTGGTGTGATGTGGTGTAGTGTGGTATGGTGTGGTGTGGTGTGGTGTGGTATGGTGTGGTGTGGAGTGGTGTGGTATGGTGTGGTGTGGTGTGTTGTGGAATGGTGTGGTGTGGTATGGTGTGGTGTGGTGTGGTATGGTGTGGTGTGGTGTGTTGTGGTATGGTGTGGTATGGTGTGGTCTGGCATGGTGTGGTGTGGTGTGGTATGGTATGGTATGGTGTGGTGTGGTGTGGTGTGGTATGGTGTGGTGTGGTGTGGTGTGGTGTGGTATGGTGTGGTGTGTTGTGGAATGGTGTGGTGTGGTGTGTTGTGGTATGGTATGGTGTGGTGTGGTGTGTTGTGGAATGGTGTGGTGTGGTGTGTTGTGGTATGGTGTGGTGTGGTGTGTTGTGGTATGGTATGGTATGGTGTGGTGTGGTGTGGTGTGGTGTGGTGTGTTGTGGTATGGTATGGTGTGGTGTGGTATGGTGTGGTGTGGTATGGTGTGGTGTGGTGTGTTGTGGAATGGTATGGTGTGGTGTGGTGTGGTGTGTTGTGTTGTGGTATGGTGTGGTGTGGTGTGTTGTGGTATGGTGTGGTGTGGTGTGGTGTGGTATGGTGTGGTGTGGTGTGGTGTGTTGTGGTATGGTATGGTGTGGTATGGTGTGGTGTGGTGTGTTGTGGAATGTTATGGTGTGGTGTGGAGTGGTGTGGTGTGGTGTGGTGTGTTGTGGTATGGTGTGGTGTGGTGTGGTGTGGTATGGTGTGGTGTGGTGTGTTGTGGAATGGTATGGTGTGGTGTGTTGTGGTATGGTGTGGTGTGGTGTGGTGTGGTGTGGTGTGGAGTGGAGTGGTGTGCTGTGGTGTGGTGTGTTGTGGTGTGGTATGGTGTGGTGTGTTGTGGTATGGTGTGGTGTGGAGTGGTGTGGTGTGGTGTGGTGTGGTGTGGTGTGGTGTGGAGTGGTGTGGTGTGGTGTGGTGTGGTGTGGTGTGGTGTGGAGTGGTGTGGTGTGGTGTGGTGGAATGGTATGGTGTGGTGTGGTGTGTTGTGGTATGGTGTGTTGTGGTGTGGTGTGGTGTGTTGTGGTGTGGTGTGGTGTGTTGTGGTGTGGTGTGGTGTGGTGTGGTATGGTGTGGTGTGGTGTGGTATGGTGTGGTGTGGTGTGGTATGGTGTGGTGTGGAGTGGAGTGAAGTTGATTGCAAAACAATCTGAAGCAAAAAATTGACTTTTCAGTTTATTTACTTACTTGCTTACTTTTGACATGTTCTTATGAATGTGTTATGAATGTGTGTGCAAATAACTGTGTCATTTTGTGTCAACTCCCATGATCCTGATCAATCCCCATAGTCCAGCATTGTGTCTTTATTCTACTATATTCATCAATATTTTATCCACATCTTGCTCCATGTTAACGATATAAAACACAAAATCACCACTTGTGTGCCTTTGTACACTTCATTACATTTGGAGTCAATTTGAAAACCTTTGCTACTGGCTGTTGGTTAAGCTGTTGGTTAGGCACAAAAATGATTGTACAACATTCTGCAAAACAACTGCGTTACTGAAATCGTCTGCTCCATTTGCGTACTTTCTTTTCCGACACTGTTGTCGGTTGTTTACGTTGCCAAGGAAACGTCACTGGCAATCAATGACTGTGAGTGGATATGGCAAATTTTTGTAGCATTAAAAAAGACTTAAATTGGTAATCCAACCTTGGGAAGGTGTATTAAGATTTCATTACTTTTCTTTGGCAGTCTGCTCTTAAAGTGTATTATATGACACACGTAAGAATGAATTAACCAGTCCAAAAGTGTATTAAGTACACTTCATTTTATACTTATACATTAAGTATGCTTCATTGTATAGTCTAGTCAATATCATATCAATATCATATCTCTGTTGCTAGCAAAGTTCTTTACTGTGAGCTTTTGTAAATAAACTCGAATTTAAATATACTTAGCAATATAAACAGCAGTATATCTCTCTAAATCGATATAGTGCTTACACTGATACAAATGAGATATACTAATTTGCATCTTGGTTTATGGTTTTTTAATGGATAATATTTTGAAAATTTTTAAGCACACACATCTGTAGTGTAGATTACAGGCATGTCTGAAACAGGAAGGCGTCAGTTGTCACAAGGCAGCACTTCTATAATTATAAAAGTATATAAGTGTGAAAAGTCATAATAATTCAGTTTCAGGAAGCCTTTGTGTACTTAAGACTCAGATTCCTGTTTAAGGCTTACAAGTAAAAAACAAATAATATGGTATTAATAATAATAAAAATTATTATTATTATTATTATTATTATTATTATTATTATTATTATTATTATTATTATTAACACATTCTTATTTGTGTTTTAGTTCACAGTAAGTAGGAAAACATACAGTACAAATTTAAAAAGTAACTCTCTCTCTCTCTCTCTCTCTCTCTCTCTCTCTCTCTCTCACCATCTCTCCCTTAACCCATACATTATCACTCAGGAAGTGGGTATGCACTCAGTAAATATTCATCTAGTCTAGCCCCATTAAGAAATGAAGCCATGGCTGCAGTGCGGCCTGAGGGACCCTGCAGCAGCTCCTTCTCTTTGTCTTAGGATGAGGATAAGGTTGGCAGAATCCCCAGGTCAGAGCAGCAAAATTCTATTATCATAATCTCATTAAATGTATCTGTGGCTTTAGGCACTCCACATGGCCGGGGCTGAGTAGAGAGTGAGGGATAGAGGTAGCAGAAAACACACATCATCTAGGCCGGATTAGTAGAATGGCTATCCAGTGTCAGCTCTTGCTTTTGTCTATAGCAGAGACAGATATCAGAGCTGATGTTGTGCATTAGGATTTCAGGACACAGTTAAAAGTTTGGAAGTAAATGACACTGTCCATGACTATTCAAATAAAAAGCCTCCATTGTCTCTGGATAGGTTTAATCTGTGTACCGTACAAAAGCAGAAATAAGACAAAAAATGTGCCTGTTTCTATTAGACATCTACTGTATGCTAATTGTGCATAGCCATTCTTTATATACTTCTCAGAAATGCTCTTCCACAACAGCCAGTGCTCTTTACTAGCATTAGAATTATGATCTGGACACAATCAAATGCTGTAGACTACACACTTGGCCTTAATTTGATGCAGAGTCTGAGCATAATCCAAGGATCTCATCTCCATCTCTATGCCCATTATTCAATAACATACAGAGGAGCAATCTTGATGTCATTAAGTTTTTTTTTCTTTTCCGAACTTCCATTTGTTTTCAATTACCTACTTTTAAAAATTATAGTTGCTGGCTCCACCACACATGTGGGCTGATGTTACATAGTTTGTCTTAGTTTGCTAGTCTGTTACCTTGTAAATCTCAGTTGGAGTAATCCGTTTACAGCCTGGGCCCCAAATGCACAAAAACTGTTTGCTCAAGTGGAGCTGTGGGGTGAAAGTTATACCACTGTTTGTCTAAATGTTCTGCTAAGTGATGCTGCACATCCTCCTTAAAGCTAAAAAATGGTTTGAGTTTATATGGTACTTTTTTAATTAAACCAATATTTTCACTCATAATGTTCAGCATTACAATTTGCTGAACTATAAAGCACATTGTGAAGTTGTATACCAATGGAGTGAATGCCTCCTGTTTTGGGAGAGATTCACTGAAGGTGCTGAAGAGAACTTCTCTCTGAGGAGGTGAATTATTCACTTGACTTTGACAGCAAAATAAAGATCCGTGTACTTTTTGTTCTTTCGCTGCACGTGCTTTCTGGACTGCTTTGTAAACAGAAAACATTCAATAATTAGCCACAATAAAGCACAACATGGCAAAGGCTAGCAAGTTAGCAAACAAGGCACAGCAAGGAGGATTACTTCTCTCATTCAGCTCTTAATTCAAAAATCATTTTCACAGAAATCCAGCATAAGATTCATGGACTTTTATTCACCAAAGTGGCAGTTAGAGATTTACATGTATGAACTAATATGCATGTGATTTATAAAATGATACAAAACAAGTACTATTTCTATCACAAAAGATGAATCATCTTCAGCTGTATGGAAACAAATATATCATATACTTTATAGCTAATGTACACAAAATGTGCCCTAATTTATTTAGAGGTTGCAATAAAACCATCAAATTAAAACATTCAGTAAGAAGTCAACCATGATGGAAGTGGAAAGAAAGGAAAGAAATAAATCTAGATGAGACAGGGTGGATATTCAGTGAAGTTGAATTAGAGGTGCTTGTGTCCACGGTTTGGTGCATGAATGTTCCGTCTTTGAACCGCCAGCGTCAGTCAGTGAACATTTGAAGACTCTGGCAGGAAGGAATTAGTGTTAAGAACTATTAGTTCTTCAGGATTTTGGCTGCTTAATTCCATTTGATTACAAACTGTTTAGGCAGGACATTCTATACATTATTTATATTATTTACTGTCCAGTGTCACCCAAATGAGGATGGGTTTCCTTCTGACACTGGTTCCTCTCAAGGTATCTTTACTCATATTACCTCATGGAGCTTTTCCTTGAAATCTTCACCTCATGCTTGTTAATTAGAGATAAATATTAGAGATAAATAGTCATTTTGTTTTCAAATTTTAATTCAATTGTTAAAAGCGCTATACAAATAAAAAAATATATAACAAATTTGTGCAGTGATCCAATCAGCCAGTCATTTGTCAGCATTGCAAATGTATACAATCTTGCAGGAACAAGTCTATAGCTTCGGTTGACTGGAAAACAGCTGCCCAGTTTCAGTGATCCTCTGCCTGCTGTAACCTGTTTACAGGAGTGGAACCTGAGTGGAACCTTTACATGTCTTTTCTAAATGTTTTGATTGTTTTTATATGTAAAAATATGATTATAGTGTTGGGAACTTGTTTTTTGTTTGAGCGACTGGAACGGATAATCTGCGTTTACATTATTTCTCTATAAACATTTTCACCTTATAAACTCGCCTCCAGAATGAATTCATTCATATGCCGATGTTGCGCTGTACTGTACAGTACATTGTGAAATGAAACAGTGTTTCTTCAAGACCACGGTGCTACATGAGGCAACACAAAGCTACATGAAAACAACAGCGCTGATGAAAAGTGCATCGTGTACAAGCTAGTGTAACAGTGGAAGACAAAAGACAAATAAAACTACAGGACAAATACACAAAATAGCAGTGATCAGTATACATTCTATACATACAATATATACATACAGTATATTATATAGTACATTGTGCAAAAGTAGAAGATGAATACATACATGAGACATATGGAGCATGACCTATTAGTTATAGTAGGTATACACAGGATACATAGAATCTTGTACATGCATCTTCTTCACTTATAATAATAATAATAATAATAATAATAATAATAATAATAATAATAATAATAATAATAATAAAATAAATAATAATAATAATAATAATAATAATTTAATCAAAGCTAATCAGACTGTAAGTTAGTCATAAAAACATAATGTTTATCTTTAAAATACAAGACTGAGGTCGATGCATTCAAATATGCTTGCTTTGTGCAGCATTGCATTTAGGTCACACTAAAACATTCAGAATGTTACTTATTTTTTCTTCTACTCTTTACTGGTTTCTATTTCCATTTTACCACAAAACCTCCACACATACATATTCATTTGTAATATTCTTCAATCATCTAGTTTTCTAATGCCGTTAAAAGTTATAAGTAGTGTGATAAGTCGTTTTATACTCCTCATTGTATCACAGAACCCATATTACATAAAAATGTACTAGAAAGTATCAAGATAAGATTTTACTTAAACCTAGTACTTAATAGAGTGTTAGTTTTCTAAGATTTAGCAAACTTCTTCTGCTTGAGTATAAGCTTGTATATGTGTATTTGTGTCTCTGTGAGTAATGCCATAAAAGCACAACTCCTGTTAATTTATGTCCTGTCCCTGCATCACACATGGCTACACTGTAAAGACACTGAATCCAGATGTGTGTGTGTGTGTGTGTGTGTGTGTGTGTGTGTGTGTGTGTGTGTGTGTGTGTGTGTAAGTGAGTAGTTGTTTTGTTTGGAGTTTCCTTTCACACCCCTGTGGTCCTTCTCTTCCTTCTGGTTGGTGCTCATGGTCTTCAGTAAGACCTGTCACAGTTCACTTCTTTTCCACTGGGAAAGTGCTGTGTGAAATATAGCAGTGTTCTTGCAATCAAAGGAGGCATTTCTCAGTAAAAATTATACATAAGGACTCTACTGTAAGGGCCTTTAGCCACAGGGATAAAAAATTAATGGAGAAGTACAGCACAGTTATTGTTTGTTTACAGTTAGTAGTAAAATGATTATCTTCAGTTGAATATATGGTAATAATAATCCACAATGGTAATTTGCTCTGATTTCTTCTCCTTGTACTTTATTTCAAAAATATTATAAACCTCAGCAGAACAGTGGACAAGATATGGACAACATATACTGCATTTACATCACAAATACATACTATGGAACTGTAAGACCAATTTGTTGCACAGTTAATAGTATTTGTTTCATTTTTATGATTTGTCAACACGGTTGACTAACTGCAACCTTTCGCACATTCTTTTACATTTATGCCATTTTGCAGACATTTCATACAACTGAGGGTTACAGGCCTACAGGCCACCAAGCTACCACATCCCACCACATACTGTATGTTAATCCATTAAGCCAGGAGACTATCCCAGGGGACTTGAAGACCCATGGATAAGGTGCCAACTCATCTCACGGCACAATCACACTCAAAAACAGACAATTTACAGATGCCAATCAGCCTATAGCTCATGTCTTTTGACTGGGGGAGTGAACTGGAGTACCCAGAGGAAATCCCTGAATCACAGGGAAACGAGCAAACTCCACACACAGGGTAGAAGAGGGAATCAATCCCCCAACCGTTGTGGTGAGATGCAAATATGCTAACCATTAACCAAAGATAAACATTTTCTATATACTAGAGGAACAACTTGACACTATATATATGTTACCAGCTGTTGAGAATTTTGAGGATTAAGCCTATTAAATGTAGTGGACCAGGTTCTAATATCTCAGGACTAATATCTCACTCACTCACTTTTCTACCGCTTATCCCAGCTATCTCGGGTCACTGGGAGCCTGTGTCTATCTCAGGCGTCATCGGGCATCAAGGCAGGATACACCCTGGACGGAGTGCCAACCCATCACAGGGCACACACACACTCTCATTCACTCATGCAATCACACACTATGGATAATTTTTCCAGAGATGCCAATCAACCTACCATGCATGTCTTTGGACCAGGGGAGGAAACCGGAGTAGACTAATATCTATAAGAACTCAATAATACTCAATAATAAATATAATAAATTTGATATTTGCTGCATTATAAATGTCACAACTGTGAGGCAATTCACAGCCTGAAAGTTTTTTTTTTTTGGAGGGAACAGGTGTGGGGGAAGGATAGAGGGCATATGCTCTGGATGACAAGAGCTGCCACATGTTTTAGTCATAAATCCTTATGAAGGAGAAAAACAGAGGGAAAACTGGAGCAAAAGACACAGACAGAAAAAGGAGATGATCCCATTACACTTTCCTGCACTAGTGTTCATGTCTAATCAAAAACTAGACCAAGACCTGGCCAATGCATCTGGAGAAAGTAGCACCAAAAAAGGCAAGATGGTTGCCATTGCCAGGTAAGTGTCATTGTAAAGTCATTTGGATGAGAAGAATTTTAATCTGGTCTTTTCAGTGCAGAGTTGCACAGCAGGAATTCAATAAATAAAGAAGAATCATGCTCAAAGTTGAGGCCAATCTGCCAGATGCTGAAACCAGACTTGCCTACTTGCTTCCCTCTCTCTCTCTCTCTCTCTCTCTCTCTCTCTCTCTCTCTCTCTAAATTTTAGCTGGATTCATGCAGTCTCATGTGAAATTCCAGGAAAGTCGGAATAGGATAGAGTGAAATTGGATGAGACTAGCAGCATGCCACACCTCACTGACTTGCTATGCTAAGGGATATCTCCTCATATTACTGCCCTTCATTCATTCATTCATTCATTCCTTTCCAATTATTAAAGGAGTAGAGCAGTCAAGCCATTCCATGTTAAAGTGCACAACAGTTGTTTTATCTGGATATGCTGCAGGTCTCACATGAAATCTACACTTCCTGTTGTGTGAAAATTGAAAGTTAAAACTGAGTCTGTTAATCAGAGCAACATAGATCAGCTAATCATGGCCAGATATATGAGCTGTTACTCTGTTCTCTTAAAGGTGTTTTTCATTAGATAGTGTGCTTGTCAAGTCCAATTTTGGGACTGTTGCCATTTGTTATGTTTTGTTTTCTCACCACATTCACACCACAGCAAGAAAGAAATGTAAGTGAAAAAATATATATGTCATAAAGACAGTGATGGATATCTCACTGAAAAAATTGCCTGAGCTCAAAGAACATGAATATTAATAAATTCCTAGACAATTCTAAAAATTAAAAGCTCAACACATTTTGTGTATCACATAAACAGTTTTCTCTTTTCTTTTTTTTTTCTGTTCATCTGTCCAAATATTTGAACACACTGCATTTCACCAACACCACAGTTCTGCCCTCTGACCTTGCACATATGGCCTCAGGTCAGATATTTTGGTCCATGTTTAGTTCAGAGTGTTATTTCTGTGTTATTTGCACAAATGAACAGGAACAAATACAAAATCACACCAGGCTGCAATACAAATGGAAAAAACACTGGATACATGCTAGTTTTAAAAAGGGTTTCTTGACTGGTCCTATGAAGTCAGTCATGGAGAAGCACCCGCCTCCCTCAACACCGCCAGCATCAATGTTAGAAGAAGTGGAGGTGGGCAACAGTCTGGCTAGTGCTGCTGTGACTGTAGCTTGAGCTGAATCAGCTCTTTCTGTAATAAACAACTAATTTAAAACCCATGTGAGAGAGCATGATGACATCCTTGCCTTGAGTTCAAATCCCAGGTCCCACTCTTGGGTCCCTGAGCAAGGCCCTTAACCCTCAATTGCTCGGCTGTATAAATGAGGTATATATAAGGTGCTCTGGATAAGGGCGTCTGTCAAATGCTGTAAATGAAATGAAATTTTGACAGACAAATTGAGTTATGAATCTTGTAAACAATGACCAATGACCATGTAAACAATGGCTTTTAACCTGTTCTTTTAATTGTGAGAGGCATATTAATTTTCCAAAGCTCTGCTGAGATTCGTTGTAATAGGTAGGGCTACAAGCAGGGAATGAGGAAAAGGACTATGAAAACGCTAATTCTAAATAACGTTGGTCTGACATAATAATAATACTTTCCACATTTTCGAAAGGTGTGTATATTCATTCATTCATTCATTCATCTTCTACCGCTTATCCGAACTACCTCGGGTCACGGGGAGCCTGTGCCTATCTCAGGCGTCATTGGGCATCAAGGCAGGATACACCCTGGACGGAGTGCCAACCCATCGCAGGGCACACACACACACTCTCTCATTCACTCACACAATCACACACTAGGGACAATTTTCCAGAGATGCCAATCAACCTACAATGCATGTCTTTGGACCGGGGGAGGAAACCGGAGTACCCGGAGGAAACCCCCGAGACATGCTAACTCCACACACACAAGGTGGAGGCGGGAATCGAACCCCGACCCTGGAGGTGTGAGGCGAACGTGCTAACCACTAAGCCAGGTGTGTATATATAAATTTATTATTTCAAAGACATTAGACACAATAGCCAAACGTTTCTAAGACCTTTGGTGCCATGAGTCTAAACTAAAGTGTTTCAATGAGCAATGATGTGAAGTAAATATCCGACTCACCCCAGGAAATTGCTGATGCATATCAATGGCCTAAGCTGGGAAAGAGACAGCAAGAACATAGATGGAGGGGAAGACGAGAGGAGTGTAAAAAACAGTAATGAAAGATTGTTTGCTAACACACACACACACACACGCAGGGCTGTAAAATATGATAGGCTGAAAAAGAGACGGGGTTGAAGGAGGCCATATTGTAACAATCTTATTCTGTTGTCATTAATCGTATCCTGCTGCTGCAGCCTCCTCTAGCTGTGTGTACCATCCGCATATCAAACACATTTCCCCTCTCTCCCCAGGCATGCTCTAGTGTACAGCAAAACACTGCTTACACACTAGACTCAGTGGGTATTTCTCAAGTGTCTGCCACACCACCATCTCCCTTTTCTGAAGACCAAGCACCAAGCATTTCCAATCAAAGGATTCCTATCAGTTTTCAAGTGCTCTTACTGTACATGTAGCTTTACACATTTGACAGTGTTCGATATTTCAAAAGTAAAGCTACACTTGTCTGAAAAGAAACCAATAGTAAAGAGACAGACACTGAGTGCTGATTCATTCCAAGAGGTTGCAAAACAGAAAATGCGGAGTAACAATGTGTCCGGGTTTCATTTCTGCATGGCCTTGCTTGCTTTTTTTTGCTTAAGCAATCTATGTTCATGGGAAAAAAACATAAAATCACAGGATCATAGACTCAACCAAAGGTATAGTCTTCAATATTGGTCATAATTATTGAGAAAAGTGCAAGAAATCTTGTATCTCTGATTATTTGCTTTTGTCGGGCAATGTGTTAATACATTGCCAACGCTAGCTGCAATTGCACAGGGATCTTTCCTGTTTCCTGTGTTAAAGGCAATGTGGTTACCTTATAAGGAACTGAAACATTTCTCCTTGTGCCTATAAGCCATCTTCAGGAACAGTGGTTCATATTTGAGCATTTGTTGTAGTGGAGTACTTACAATCTTTCACAAAGTATAGATGGTAAATGGCTTATTAAAGGCCAAAAACAACTCTACAAAAGCAAACATTAAGTAATAACGTGCATGTCTTCACAGCTCCAGGGTCCCCAGTTTGAGCCTGAGCTCAGGTTACTGTCTCTATAGTTTTGTATTTTCCACATCTCCATGCGGGTTGCTTCGAGGTTCTCCAGTTTTTTCCCACCACTCAAAACATGTCCTTAGGCAAACTGGATCTGCTAAAAAGTGTGAATGAATGAATGAATGTGTGTGTGTGTGTGTGTGTGTGTGTGTGCAATTTCATGTGATAGACTGATGATCCCATCTAGAATGTGTTCCTGCCTCATGGCCAGTTTTTCTGGAATGGGCTCTACATCAACTATGACTGAGCAATATTTGTCAGTTGCTGAAAATAAATAAATAAATAAATAAATAAATAAATGATGTCTCGCCAGTGATTCTGTAGTTCACTATTAACCTGTGTGCTCTTGTAGTCACCATTGATTATTCCGTGTGAGGCAGAGTGTTTTAATATGAAATTACTTCCTGTTGGCAGACAGGGGTCAGGGGTCTAGTCTCAGTTGTTATAATCTCGGGTGCTCCAAAATTGAATTTAAGGGTTTAAAGTTTATGTATATTATATTGACATCTGTCATGCCAATCTGTTGAAGTGTGTACATTTGACCCAGAGTGAAGCGGTTTTATTCCATAGTCTCTGGTATTATTGGCAATGACTGCCTGAATTCTGCTATTTTCAGCATTACAGAACTGAAAAGTTGTCTTTTTATTTCAGTGAACCAACATCTGAATATATTTATTGACAGAACCTTCAAAGCACTATAAGCATATATATGGTTTGGTAAACATGTACAAAATACACCAGTTAAATTCAAGCATGCCTCTTTGTGCAGTAAAAGCTCCTTCTGAGGATGCAAGAAGTTGACTGCAGCTGCAGTAGTAGTTCACTTTGGAAAAAACTAACACTTTAGTTGATTTAGTTGATTAAATTGGACATGGGCAATGTCATGAAAAATAAACGTATCATTATGGTGGCTTAGGTCAGATGACTTGCACGAATGAGTCTCACCTATGGTTGTCCTCACCAAGAGTAACTCAACTACTGGTGCAGCAGATGCCCCATATCTTGGAACGGATCGGCAAGGCTACATAAGCATGTGTTTTCCAAAGGCAAATCAGCTTTTTGTCAAATGTGTTTCTTCCTATTGAAGCCAGACTGGGCCCTGAGACAGGACACACCATCCCACAGCTCTCTTCACTGTCTACTTTATGGTTGGTTACTCATGGTTGGTTGGTAGATTCTCAGGTTGGCATCTCTACTAAATGTGTAAGTTGTGGCCACTGCAGCACTTCACAGCACTTTGGTTGAAATCTTATTCGGGTTTCAAGCTATTTACAGTCTTTCTGTAAGATGATCTAGCATTCTTTCAGTGCCCAGTACCCTGTGGTACTAGTTGGTCAGAATTATTCAATTAGTCACTATTCAATCCTCAGTGTTTCCATTAATCTGTTACAGAGAAAAAACTCTTGTTTAAACAATGACTGCCTATTGGGAGATGGGTCATCACTGTGGCCTACAAGTTTGGTAAATGCCCAGCCTTTACCATGCATCTCCTCCTTAATGGCATCACTTAATGGTGTGTTGTTCCAGGTTCACAGTGAATCTCACCACCATGGTGGGTTGGAATGGTGGAAAAGAATTACTTGATGAGAGAGCCACAGAGTCACTTGATGACTTTGTTAAAGGTCTTGTCATGTGTGTATATGCATATCAGAAGTTATCCAGGTGATTCTTACCGGCTCTTGTGGTTATCTGGTATTTAATGTTACATAAAATTAATATTCATTTCGCATATTTAATTATGCTGTACTGTAACAGTAGCGTAACAAAATAAACAAGCCATGGTGCTGGGCATAGGCATCAAAACAAATAAATATCTTTTTTTTTCTAAACAGCATATTTTGCACTAAAATTGCAAATCCACACTGTATTCATATTAGTCATGATAAGCAGCAATTGATCTGTATATCCATATATTCTATTTTGAAATTTTCCAATTTTTTACTTTTCTAGAATAGAAGAGAAACCTTTATTTTGTCAAATATACTTTACAGCACAGTGAAATTCTTCCTTTTCATATCCCAACTTCGGAGGGAGATTGGGGTCAGAGTGCAGGGTCAGCCATGATACAGTGCCCTTGGAGCAGAGAGGGTTAAGGGCCTTGCTCAAGGGCCCAACATGGGCAGCTTGATCACTATCTTGAACCCCAATCCTCCGATCAACACCCCAGCAACAGCCACATAAGCCACCACTGCCCTGCATCTGCCCTGTTTCCTCCTGATTAGGTTCATTTTACTTTGATTGTAATTTTATTTTTGCTCAATTCTTCTTATTTTTTTATCCTATTTTTTGTGAGATGGACAGCTGAAAAAAAGCACTGTGTATAGTTGTGTATGTGACCAATAACAATTATAATGAATTTGAATTTGTAGTATGCTCAAACATAAAGAAAGTGGAGTTAAATAGACATGCCCCGCTGATGGCCTTGGTCATTAGAGACCTCAGGATGTCTCCTCTCAATAGCCCTACTATTTGTCATATTGACTGACAGCTGCCACCATGGCCAACCAACAGACAACAGACCTGGTTCCATCGAGCCATCCCCACTTCCATCTTGGTTTAATTTGCTTCAGAGGTTGTGTAAGGCTCATTCGTTTCAACTGCATGTGTCTCCTGAGACCCAGTCCGGAATCTGTCAGCGGGTGGCAAGCCCTGGAGATGGTTATGGAGAAGAACATCACACAACAGTCAGCACAACACAGTTTTAGTAACTTTAGAAACATCTGCTCTTACTGTATGGTTTAGAATTTGGGCTTATTTTGATCATTATAAGAGAAAGAGAATCTAACCAGTCAAATTTAGACATAATTCTTAACAAGACATAGGAATGAAAAATGTATATTTATATACATGTAATGTAAATGTATATTTAAAATCTGTATATTTATATAGTAGAAAAATATTGTTTATTTTAGTCTACAATTACTGTAATCAGATTAAATGCATCAATTAGATCAAATGAATTTATTCAGTGTCTTTTGTCCTTTAACGTGTCACAAAGCAGAATTATGCAATATCAAACATCAGCATAGACGAAATAATATGAACACAACAAAATAAAGTAAAAAATATACAAAATAGGAAATACAATCAAGAGTTCTTTTTTTTAATATTTAAAAAAATAATAGATAAACAGATAGAAAAAACAAATTCAAATGTGCTAGTAAAGATTACATTATACAATTGAAATTATTAATTCGAGATCTTTTAGAAATGTTATGAAACCGCACCGGAATCTTGTGACGTTAATAAACATTCACATGACCGAGTAGATGTTTTGTGTTTAAACCACATATTGTTTTATGCTAGTAACAAGATTTATGATTAATACCAAATGAAATGAATGAAACAGGTTCAACTCTATCTTTACATGTATTGATAATATGATCAACTGTATCTTAGTAAGATGGAGATAGGTAAAACTATATTTCAAAATTTCATCTCAAATGTAATAAATACTTATGCCAACTTCAGAGCTTATTTTTGTTTTCATTTGTTGAAATAAATTTATTTATAATTATCATAATTCAAATATATTAATCTCTGTTGGGGAAAGGCTGGTGCATAAAGAAAAGTAAAGATATAAGTCACAGGATTTTTAAACATGTATAAAATTGTATTATTTAAACTGCATTTTATTGTCTATTTCAGTCAAGTAAATCGTTGTACTATACAGTGTAACCTGTGCACTAGTTAAATCAGTCATCATTGCCACACACATATATATATACATACACACACATATATATACATACACTTGACGTAATGACATTAGCACACTTCTTCAGGTTAATCAGTGGCTAAAGTGTTCCTGATTGATCTCTTAACCTAGGGCACTGCTTGAGAGGAGCAGCAGTCAGCTGGATCACCAGGCTGTGATTGATTGGGGCTCCCCAGCCAGTGCTAAGCAGATCTCATCCATCATTGACTGGGAAGCAATGTGGGGAGGGAGACCTATTGTGCCCAGTCAGAAAAATCACTCTGCCAGGCCTGGCAGATACTTGCAACCAGACATGCTATACTTGAGTTCAACATACAGTAAATGCTCATTTATATTCAACAGCATTTTCACAGACTTACAATAAGTTAGCTTGAGTTTACATGATAGCAATCATGTGCTCGCTGCACTTTGCTGCTAAGGAAACAACTGCTGAACATAGGGTTAGGGTTAAACTGGAAAAATAATGAATAATGGATCTTCACAAAGGCAGTCATGCCAAGCTACATTAATTACAGAACTGCTCATTAACCCCAAACATGCTCCTGTCTCAACTGACCCAATTTCTGTCTGTAACTTCTGCTTTCTTTCTTCACGCAATCTCTTTTCTAAGCTTAGTCATTCCCTATTCATAAGTTTAAACCTGCTTTACTTTTTTATGTGTCTTGTCTTGTGGTCACTCATTCATTTATTTGGTATAGCAGAGGGATAGATAGAAAGGGTGATTCTTCTGAAGCTCCAAAGAATCACTAGAATCATAGGAACAGTGTCAAGACCTGATCCCCATAATGTCCAGTCCGTCTAGTTGCACCAAAAGCTACTATTAAAGAGAAATATTCTGGAAGTTTACCTCAAAGCCCATTTGCTGGACATCACACTACCCAATTCTGAGTTGATCTCTTCCATATGGGCCTGGCAATTTACTGGCTCTATTTACACCCGCTGATTCATCAAACATGATTTGGAGTGCATTCCTTCCACACATACTTTCTGTCGCCACGTTGGCTGCAGAGGTGAAGGACTTATCCCCAAAAAATGGAGCTATGCTACCGGGGTGCTGACTGTGGCTCCCACCTTCTGTGCAAAACACTCATATACTGTATATACAGCAAACTAGTCATATTTTCATAATTGCTAAAAGCACCTGGCATCATGTCTACGTCAACACTTTTACTCTGGCAACTAATGAAGGGCATCACTTGTGTCTGCTGTTGCTGAAATGCTTTTTTAACCATTGATAAATTGCCAGCGGATCAACGGAAGAGTGGCACCTTTCAGAAAACTCTGCCTCTTTGAGCGCAATGTGCTCACGGGGATTTACTGAGGTTTGTTTTTGCATGGGGCCTGAAGTTTTTAAGTGTTAATTTCAAGCTCAAGAAGGCAATGTTTGCAAACTAGCCATTGCTACTAACTACCGAGGTGTCATAAGCCTGAGTTCTGAAAAGGTGTGAAGTTTGCTTATTTGAATTGAATTAATAACACTTACTGTACCAATGTAGGATAGAGAGCGCCTTGCTGGGTAACCTACAAAAGATTAGGCAGGAGATAGCACTGTACTCATATACATGTACAATCCTTTACATGCACAAGAGACACACGGATCTGTATAAAATAATCTTAACAAAGCAAAGTTAGGCAGAGTTCACAATCCCCCAACGCCAGCAATAGAGCCCTCACGAATGGTTTGAATGGATGCTTACTAACTTCCTCCTACTTGATTCTGACAAAACAGAAGTGTTTATATTTGGACCGCATTCGGTTAGAAGTAAGTGTTCTGATTTCAGTTGTATTTCTGGGTGGTCTTTTGATTTCATTAGGTGTAGCAGAAAAAGGCTGTGGTGTGATAATAGACTCCAGTTTTTCTCTTTTAAACCATACAGATAATGTTTCTATTATAGCCTTCTCAGAAATATTGACAAGATAAGAAATAACGTGTCACTAATATGATACATAAAAACTAGCATTTGTTACCTCTTGCTTGAATTATTGCAATGCCTTTCTGTCCGGATGTGCCAGTTAGTCTTAACTAAAACCAAAAGTTGGCAACATCACTCCTGTCTTATACACACTGCATTGGCTCCCAGTCCAATTTTGCATACTTTTGTTTTTATGATGCTTCACACCTACTAGGAAGAAAATATGCAAGCTATTTGCTGGTACCTTGAATAGTAAAGGTTACAGCAGGACAAAAAGCTTTTTTTGACAAAGCCCAACAGTTATGGAATAGCTTTCCATTTAAAGTCCAGATATCAGTCACTGATCTTAGGCTGAAAAGGATCACAGTATTTTGATGACCTGGTTTGTTTGGATGTCACCTAGATAAGCATGGGTTTCCTTTTAAGTTTCCTCTCAAACTCTTTCTTCTTCAGTTAGATTTTCCTCATGTCTGTGACTCCTGGTTTGCTCTTTATGGATACCTATATACATATATAAGTATTTCTTTAAAGCTTCAAGCTTTGTAGCAATGTCTATTGGTAAAATCAATATAAAAATACAATTGAACTGAATTGAATAGAACTGAATTGAATTGAAGAGGTGTGGTAATTGGATTAGTAGAATGTGTGAATTGAATGGCTTGAACTGAATCACTTGTTAACATTATAGATATTCACTTCAAGTTCAGCAGTATATCTAAAAATTGCATGCAAGTATGTACACACATCAGCAGATTAAGACATATATTGATGCTGTGGCTTAACCCAAGGCTTTCTTTCAATGTGCTCCGTGTGTGTGTGTGTGTGTGTGTGTGTGTGTGTGTGTGTGTAAGTGTGTGTGTAATTGGAAGGCATGGGGGTGGTATTTGGCTAGAGGAAATGCTCCCCAGCACCCATTCCTGGCACATCCAACATCATCCCACTCAGAACACACATCACTGCCTCACTAAATGTTGACAATTGCTGACAAATGGACCGCACAGTGCTCCTTGTGACAGTTGCCCCCAGAGACGGTCGGAGGTTGTGAACAGCAGGGTCAACTTAACAGTAAGACGCCTGGCTGGCACAGGTGTCTAAAAATCAATATGGATTTGCTTTGGGATTAGAGCTGACAGGGTAAGGGATAATAGAGTGTGGGAATGTGTGGAAGTAATACACACCATTACACTGGGAGTGTACTGTGTGTGCTGGAAGGGGGCAAAGTGAAGCGCACAGCCTGAGGGAACACTTGGAGAACCAAAATAATCTCAATGCACATTTCTAGTCACCCAGTATTTTAAAATATTGACACACTCAAAATATTTCAAATTGCTGAATAGGCAGTTCACTTAATTCAATTTCTTCAAATGACTTCATCTATATACTCACTTTAGAGTTGCACTGTAAGTGTTGAAAAGATCTTAAGTATGAGCGCAAGGTTAATTATTTTATTATAATTTCATTAGAGTTTAAACTTTGAAGTCTATAGTCTTATCCACTGCTCAGTGATTGGACCGTGAGCATAATCTGTTTATAACAAATGGTATACACTTACACCATTTTATGGTCATTTTATGCAACTGAAGGTAAAGGGCCTTGCTCAGGGTTAGGGTCCGGGTTAGGGTACCCTGACCCTAACCCCTAACCCAGCAGTGGCAGATTGCTGGACCTGGGATTCAGACTCATAACCTTCCAATCAGCAGTCCAACACGTTACCCACTAGGCTACCACATCCCAAACTTTTCTCGCTACAGATTCTAGGCTATCCAAGTAAGAACTATGTTGTACTATCTAGGCTTGAAGCAGAAGTAAAGCTTCAGGATGATTCCGGTGTAGAGGGTAGACATCTCATTAAGTAGCAGGAGTAATGTGTACCTAAAACAGAGAAAAAAATTACTAGTTACACCAAATTATTAGGAACCCAATTAAAAATTGGGGAACACTGTGAGATGGATGTAAAGATTGGTTATTTGGGTTAGCGTACCCTTCCTGTCAGATTCTCCTTTGACCTCTTTCATTGACAAGGTGTTTCCAACACAGAACTATTTATTGGGTGTTTTTTGTAGTATACATTTTTTTCCTTCCATTCATACATTAGTTTCAAGTCTTCAGAAAATCCCAGGACATCAGGAGATCTGCAGCCGGTCTGGGACTAACAACCATGGTCAAAGTCACTGGAAGTTTCCATTCAGTTCTCTGAGGCTTGAGAGATGGACAGAAGTAAAAGAGAAGTAAAGTTAGTTGATCCCAGTTATTTAAACAAGATAACAAAAAACTCCTATATTGAAGCTCTGAGGTCTGTATATATAGTTTATTATGGCCGTTTATATTGCTATTGTTAGTTCTACATTTATGGCATTTGACAGACACCCTTATACAGAGCCACTTACATTTTGTCTCATTTATACAGCTGAGCAATTGAGAGATAAGGGCCTTGCTCAGGAGTGGCAGCTCGGCGGCCCTGGGATTCAAATTTATGACCTTCCCTTCAATAGTCCAACACCTTAACCACTGAGCTACTACGTCCTCACGTTCTATGCATGAGATGTGTTTCTAAAATAACATCTAATTAGTAGTCAGCACTATAAACACTTATTATTGATGGAGGTTATGGAGCAGGACAGGCAACTTCTGTAAAGCAGTAGATGGACTACAGATAGTAATTATATATTTACATGTATACATACACAATTACAAGTATTGTACAAGTAAATATGTTAACTGATCGAAATGAACATGAGTTATGAATTATTTAGCTAATTTGAGATATTTAAGTGAAAACTTCAAAGGTCAAACGAAAAGGAAAAATCCACTTTAGAATATGAAGAAGTATAAAAGAACATATTGAAGCTAGTGATGAAATACAATACTTGTAAATGTATTCCTGGATTTTTAAAGATTGCTAAATGGTAAGTTGAACAGTTTTTTCCCTCTCTCTCACTATGTATGTGTTCTTGTAGATGTCAACCTGTTGTGTAAGGAAGGGACTGAAAATTCTGTGCCTGCTGCTAGGTGTGACATACTTATAGTTTATAAATCTTTAAAGATAGTGAATAAAGTTTTAGAATAGAAGGGAAGGGAATACTTGGATCAGTCCACAAGTCGCTGTCTCTGATGGTGTGTGCGGGTGTGTGTGTGTGTTGTTTGCGAGGACGTCAGGCCTATGTGTGGGAACTTCGTGCTCCTCACTTCTCATACATTGTTCTCTTGCTCCTACAAACCGTTAATGCCACAAAAGATGCTCAAGCTATTGTGGAGTGGGACAGCTGAGAGTTTGTGTGCTAGAGGGAGGGGGAAGTATGGGAGTGAGAGCCAGCCCAAACCCACTCAGCTCAGCCTTCTCTCTCTCTCTCTCTCTCTCTCTCTCTCTCTCTCTCTCTCTCTCTCTCTCTCTCTCTCTCTCTTCTCTATCACCTCCTCTCAGCTCGGCACTCAGCCCCTCTCCAGAGGGATTTGGCCAGGCCAGATTTAGTGGGCCGATGCTTATCATACAATAGCATTAAACCAGCTCCAGGTCCTGGGTTTTCTCTTTCTGGCTGCTCCAAACTAATGGGAGAACCGCCACTCCCATGCCAAACGGGTCACTAATGGCGAATGGTCTCAGCTCCCATTGTAATGCAAATGATGATTGTTTCTTTAATTAAAGCGAGGGAGGAGGAGGAGAAGGAGGAGACAGTAAGTGAAAGCAACATGGGAGGAGAAAAGCATGAGAGGTTGCACTCTCCCATCTCAGCTCTTTTTTTAAATAGACGAGGCCATCCGACTTCCACTCATGACGTGACACGTAAAAAAAGGAACGATAAAAAATGGAAAAACAGGTAAAAAAAAACAGATTACCTGTAGACAGCTGACAAACAAAGACCCACCTTTAAACTTGTGAGGTTTCACCGCCCCAATAAGAAAAAGTGTGTTTTAGAAATGTTTTCTGTGATAGAATTAAAACAAGGTCTATTTGGTGGCACCTTCTTGGATCCATGAATGAAGGCAATATGCAAAAGATGTGGAAGAAAAGAATATCTTTGGAACCGTACAAGGGATGTCAGCAAATGAACGGAAGACAGATGAGAAGACAAATAGACAAAGCCGGCCAAACCCAGTTGCTCAGGGGTGAAAATGAAGCCACCAATGAGCCATATTACATACACAGAGAAAAAAGGGGAAAAGGGAAAAGAAGCAATGCTTCCCAGATGACGCTTCACCCTCAGGAGATTATGTTGTGTTATGTGTTGCTGCCTCCCTGCTCCCTACTGCACACCTCCCCTCTTCTGTCCTGAAACTCACCGGAACACGATGTGTACACAGAGAGACTGGGGAACAGATGTGCAGCAAGGGTACAGAGACGGCCGAGGATACAGAGATTATATAAACCAGTCCATGTGATTACTAAGAATTGGACATTGTGTTCATTCACCTAAGAAGGCATGTCCTGCTTCAGATTTCTAAAACGCAGATTGGAATTATTTTTAATACGTTTATTTCTAATAATTTAGTTGGAATAACATGACCGACAAGTTGTTTATTTTCTCTAAAAATGGAGCAGAACCAGTCCAGATGTCGGTAAATCCCCCATCCTGTCCTACATAGGATCATTTACAGTAGACGATCATTCGGTCATGCCACATGTAAACTCAGTAGGCTGCCACTGTCAGCTTGTTAGTAAGCCTTATTTAAAACAGTCTATTTAAACTAGGCTTAGGTCTTGACAACAAATAACACTGAGTTGTCTGCAAACTTACAACGTCATGGTTTGGACAAGGTCCATCCCGAATGACATATGCACTATTAACTATGCCATTTTGTAGTAGAAATAGTGCAAGTAATGTGTTCAAATTAAAGAAATACACAAGTCCTTGGATGATGCACTGATGTTCAAACAAAAATATATATAAAAATAAGTGTGGATAATTAGACACTTCATGCACTCAGCACTTGCAGCTTATGCCAAGGCGATTGAGATTGTTACAACAGTAATTTGTGATCATTCATTACATTCAGCCATTCTAACATTTACAGTAGTGTGTCCCATGATTAATTCCTAGGATGGCAATAATATACTGGATTACTGTCAGCAACTTACTAAATAACATGTCTGAAACTATAAAAAGTGACATAATACTAACTTGCATTAACTGTGATCCAAAACAGTTTTCCCAAAATCTGTCTTATTATCAACCGTGAAATCATTGTGTTATTGGCTAGATGTTTATCTGTATCTGGGACTTTAAAGGAATCTGTAAAGGGTTTCATATTTGGAACTCCTAAAAGGTTCAGCATTTAATGGTTCTGTATCAAAAGTTCTACAGTGGTACCCCGCTTATCGACCGGCTCGGACATCGACCTTTTCGCTTAGCGAACAGTTTTTCGACCTAAATTTGCGCCCGCTGAACGACCAAATCCCCGCTTATCGACCTTGACCCACGTGGCGCGACGGGAAGGATCTTCCCAGTCTCGCCTCAGCCTTCGTGGAGAGAGCATCTATTGTAAATTAAACTTCGGTTTGTGAACAATATTAGTGTTATTTAGCGGTCAATATAACAATTTAGTGCGTGTATATTGTATAGACAATACTTTGTTTAAAGTGTACAATATTATTTATGTACCTGTATTATTTTATGTATTATTTAGTATTAATGCTGCTAAAAACGGGGCAAAAATTGTTAATTATTGGGTATCAGTGGAGTTTGGGAACGGATTAATTGGGTATCCATTATTTCTTATCTAATTACATTCGCTCTTCGACCTTTTCGCATTTCGACCGGTTTTAAGGAACGGATTAAGGTTGATAAGCGGGGTACCACTGTATAAGAATAACATTTACAGACTTTTAACTTTTACACAATGTCACAGATGAATTTTTTTATTGTTGCTTTATACTTTACCGAAAATATTTTGGACATGTACATTATATAAAAGAAGCATTTGCTTGTCACATATACACTACAATACAGTCAAAAATTTTCTTCGCATATCCCAGCTTTGGAGGTTGGATTCCGAGCACAGTATCAGCCATGATACAGCACTCCTGGAGCACTGGAGTTAAGGGCCTTGCTCAAGGGCCCAGTGCTGGCAGCTTGGCAGTGCTGGGGCTTGAATCTCAAACCTCTAATCAACAATCCAGCCAACAAACCTTAAACCACTTGAGTCATCACTGCCCTATATACAGCTAAATACTTACACATGAAGATTAAACAGCTTAACTAACCACAGTAGAATAACATTTTTTCATAAACAAATAATATTTAACAGCATGAGGTAGTTTTTACTGACTGTAATCATAACGCAAATATCACACAAATAATGGAAATAATACAAAAAAAACCCCAAACAAATACACCTTTAATGAATAGCTTATAGTTTAAGAATTTAAGAAATAGGTTATCTATTTGAATAAACAACAACAAACAACAACAAACAACAACAAACAACAAACACCAGAAATATATAATGAATCTAAAAAAATAGCTAAAATAATTTTTAGCATAAAAGCATTCAAGTCCTTAAAAGTACAAACATTAAAGCGTTAAACAAAAATGTTCATGGGAATTAAGGATCAACATTAAGCGCTGAATATGTGGAACATAAGTACGGACATACTATAGCAGATTAATATAAATATATTCATTTATTTTAGCAAAAGTAATCTTTGTGCCAAAAGAGCTTTGTGACTAAAGCACCTTTTTTCTTTGGCTCTAAGTAGAGATCAATAATGTTCTGTATAGAATCCCAGTTAACAATTTTTTTTTCAAGAGTGTGTTCTTAACCCACAGTATGATAAAACATATGATAACTGATTAAACTCTACGACAGCTAAAATTCATTATTGAACAGTTGAACAGCTCCGAAGAACACAGTTATGGACATACACACTGTTTGCACATTAATTTTTACCAGTAAATTTATATGTAATTTTGGCAGAATGCCTAAAAAAAAAAAAAAAAAAAAAAAAAAAAAAAAAAAAAAAGACTTTTGGTGAGAGCATGTCTAAAATTGTACTATGTAAATTCAATCAAAAGACATAAAACACTGGAATAAATGACCAAGCAACGTTGATGAAACAGACATGAAGGAAGACACGAGTCTCTCAAAATGCATAGAGCAAAGGAGAAGGAGTAGGAGGAGGAGGTGAAGGAGGAAGAGGAAGAGGAGGAGAATAGGTGATCACGATGTTCATGACCGCCACTGAACCTGAGAAATTTTTCCTCTCACACCCTTTGGCTGTCTGGAGCAATGCTGTTTTGGAGGCGTGTCTTGTCGCCTGGCCCCCAGCCGCTTAAGCATCTGTGTCTTTTAGTTCCTGGTGACATGCGGGGAGGTGGCATTCCAAAGCAGCAAAAGCTCCCTGTGCTTTCACAAGGAGGAGATTAATCAAACTAAGACCCCAGTAGAATGCTCACTTACCCGTTGCAGCCCCCTCCAGCCCCTTGCATGTACTCGTCTGAAAAAAAAAGGTGGGGTTAGGGTAGGAAAATATAAATAAATAGAATTACGGGCATGATATTCAGCCCAATCCAACTCTAAACAGTGGTGCAGAAAAGCAGATTATTCGCTGTCAGCATGATGGGGATTTTTATGCTTGGTCATTATCACATTCCAAGCAGCGCACATGAACTAGCATGTGGCGGCAGATGAAGCTTTATTTCTAATGGAGGAGGGACTTTCCCTGGGTCTTCCTAGACATCTACAGCTTCCTCTGAGCAGCCAAAACTCCATAAATTACAAAAAAAATCTTGTTTTAGGAAAAAAGGGATAAGTGGAGATAGGAGTTTTGTCTCTGTGGTGATTGATGTCAGTCTTAAAATGTCTTTTGCGTTAAACAGAGGTCTTACCAAGATCATCTAGTCTTTTAGTATTTGTATTTTATTATTTTAGTATTTCAGCAACATTGCTTCATCTCCACTTGCAGATTCCTTATTTTTACCCCCATAAAATCCTTGAGTTTTGTTCCAGGTTTCAATATGAGATGAAGAGAAATGTCTGGATTACATCTATGGGTCAGTGGTCTCTTTGGGGATTTGTATATACAATGCTTTAACAGTTGATGATGTTTAGATAAGCAGGGGTTCTGTAATGAGCTTTGTGATTTCCTCATCTCAGGCTTGATAAACTGATTTCTCTAACCATGTCATTGCATTCATTTATGTAGCATAAATATTTGCTGTTATTGTTTACGCAGAATGATTTGTTGGCTTATTCGTCGTGAAATGTTCAGGATTCATATTTGCTGTGGCCTAATCCTGTCACTTACACGAAACTACCCAAGTCTAGCCCATGGAACACGGCATGAGTATGTAACCATGCTGTAAGGAAGAGGAGCGACAATATGTGTGTGTGCATTAGATAATGACCACAGAACATCTTGTACTAAGTCAAATAAACTGGTGGTTCTGTGGTAGAATAGATTTGACAAAGGGTTTGTGTTTGCTATGAATAACATGGTCGCATCATAGCACAGGAACTCCTCCTTTAAAGATCTGATTGTGTCAGTGTGTCCACCCACCTCTCATTAATTTTAATAATACCAATGTTTCCTCACTCACAGTGACCACCAAATAGCCCTCGGTTATTGAACTGTTCAGTCAATCACTCCTTGGACTCTCTTTTTTCCACTCCCTTTTTTCTCCTGAACGATTTTGCTGCCAGCTGCAAGCCAAAGGGCCAGAATAAAGGTCACAGTAGTCTATGTTTTGCCAGCAAATTAAGCAGTGTGTTCATGTCCAGGACACACTGTGAGAGCCTGTTCCAATCTAACACCACTGCCGCTCAACCATCAAGGTGGCACGAAGTACAGATGAACGCGAAAATGATCTTTTTCTCTTTTTTTTAACTCTAGACCAGGCAAGAATCCAGGAGAACTTTGTGATCTTTACCATCAAAATAAAGTTACATAAAGTCGAAGAGCTTAATACAGTAAACATTTTGAGTTTGGAGTTTGCCTGTGTGGAAAAGTCTATTGGTTTACTGGAAGCAGGGTGGGTCTGGATATGTAGGCAGTTTAAATTTAGGTGGGAAGGCTCTTGATGTTCGAATTTTTTTGTATATCCCTGCATTTGGTGTATCGACTTCCTAAGGCTGGCTTTGGTGTGGTTTACCAAGAGACAACCATTAATCATGTCCTCTTGGCAGCTGATATACTTCTCTCCCACTAAAGACAGAGGAGAAGGAGGCACCATCACTGTTCACCACATGCTAATCTTGACTCATTATGTCTCCAGAGAATAGGATTATAAAAAGTTGAGAAAGTGGTAGTGGGATTAGCCAGGATCAGCAAGCGCTATGATGACCTTGCATATGACCTTGGCATAAACACTAGAGCTCAGTTTTTCCCAAACCAATCCCCTGAGATCCATAGACAGTCTGGAGTTTTATTCTTACCATGCTTGGTACAAATCACACACACACACACACACACACACACACACACACACACAAAAAAAAAAAAAAGAAAATAAGGGGGAAGTCAGAGCTTGGCTGATTTGGAGCAGGTACCTGCGTGGTTATTTATGAACAACCACAAAGTTGTTGTTGATTTCAGAAAATCTTCTTTTCAGCGCTGTCAGCCTTTGCCCACTTTCCAATAGCAGAATTCAGAATCAACCACAAGCAGCACTTACCAGTACCATCATTACCCTGGTAACTACAGCCAAAATGCTGCATTTATATTTACATAATGTAGTTACATAATGTAGTTATATAATAGTGTTTGTAATTGCCTATGGTGGAAAAGACAGGCACAGACCTCACTATATCAAACAGGTGACAGGCTACTCTTCTTTGCTAGCTTGAAATTAAAGATTTTACTAAACAGCTGCCTTGAGAGAAACAGTACGTGGGTGGGTGTTTGGTGATTAGTATTCTAGGTGCATCAAGAGCCCCTTCCTGTCTATTTGTTCTCAGGACGGGTTCTCACCATAAATCTACCCTGGGAACCTCCAATGTCACTTCTGCCACCACTTCTCTTACACAAGCTCTCTGCTGGAAAACACAGAGAAGCAAGATGATGAAAAGAAAAGAAAGCAGGGGGCATGCATATACATATATGTTATGCATACATTGGCTCTCTGTGATGCATAAAAAAATCCAGCTCTTTTGATATAGGAAGCTCCTCCTTTTTTTAATCTATGATTCTAATTCTATAAGGCCACATAATTTACCACAGAACCAACATGGTGCTTCTATCTATTCCATGTAATTTGCTAGATAGAGAAAGGAAAGCTGGGGAACTGGTTGGTTGTACCAAAGACATGTTGGGGAAATTCCCTCCTGAGAAATAGCATGGGAACTTTAGCCCTTTTGCTTTGGAGAGTCTATGAAATGCAACGCGGCTCACATGCAAACACTTGTGCTGTCATAAAGAATATCTTCAGCCATGTTTTGAACCAGTCAGCTCATTCTTCGGAAAGAAGAAGTGGAGACTCCTACCATATTTGCAGAACACTGAGTAATTTACAGGCATACAACGATGCATGGAATAGTTCACTGGAACAATGGGCAGTTAGTGACCACTTCTGTTAGAGTAAGAAAATTGCACCCGCCATGACATCATGCTAAGGTCAGGGAAGTGAAAGTGGACTGAGATGTGAGCGTCTGCTGGTAATGTCACATACACTGGAAACCGGATTGACCAACAGTCATGTGGGCAGGAAAATCACAATTTTGTGCTGACAATACTCACTCACTCACTCATTTTCTACCGCTTATCCGAACTACCTCGGGTCACGGGGAGCCTGTGCCTATCTCAGGCGTCATCGGGCATCAAGGCAGGATACACCCTGGACGGAGTGCCAAACCCATCGCAGGGCACACACACACACACTCTCATTCACTCACGCACTCACACACTACGGACAATTTTCCAGAGATGCCAATCAACCTACCATGCATGTCTTTGGACCGGGGAGGAAACCGGAGTACCCGGAGGAAACCCCCGAGGCACAGGGAGAACATACAAACTCCACACACACAAGGTGGAGGCGGCTGACAATACTAATAAACCGGATTTATTAAAGATATATGAATAAACCTGTAGAATTAAAATATATGTTGTTAGCCTGATATGGACGCACCAAAGATTGTGGGGTTTAATGTTGTTAACAAACTACTGTAGGGAAATTATTTCCATAGTAACCACAATTACTGGACTTATTACATAACATAATTTATTTGAGGATTTTCAAGATATTTTGAAGACTTTATCTAAATAGAGTATTTTTTTTGGTATCCAAGTCTGCTGTAGACACTCTACAGGTAACTAAACATCTGTAGCCTTTTAACAACCTGTCAGATGACTCTCATGAAGTAGTCTATCCCCAACATGGAGCTTATAACTCTTAGTGTTTAGTTGCATAGACTATCAACTTTTTTCAAATCTATGACAAGATTAAACATTATTTGATGTGCTGAAAATTATTTGATACATATGACGGACTATAGAGGGTTCGTAATGTCTTCAGTGCTTTGATTATCTTTCTAAATTTGTGACATCCGCCTGTTTCAGCGGTGCTCTTTAAAGACGTTGATTCAATCGATAACAATGGTTTGTTGATGTTTGAGAGCTTAAAAATATTCTAATCTTTATCTCTAAAGTCCATAAAATTTCCTGAGGTAGCTTTATAGTCTCCATTAGAATAACTGATTTTATTCAATTATGAATGCAATCACTAATTCATTTTATGACAGTCATAGCAACAGAAAAAAAATGAACAAGAAACAGATGGATTTTTTTTCTCCCCATGAACTACATTTTCAAAAATGGGTTTAATTGGTATTCTTGGAAAAAGCCTCTTGGCTCACACTATGTGTGAACGTTAAAGTGGACCATGCAAGCATGTGTGTGCTTAGTCTTTCTTATGACACCACCACTAGTATGACAATGTCTGGTCCCTGGCTGTTCATAGCTCCTTTGGGGCACCAGTTTTGGAGCTATGCCTCTCTTCTGGATTTAGACCCTCCCTCGCGCCCTCTCTTTCTGAAAACTGGCTCTTCCCTCCCACCCTGTTGCCCACTGGATTATGCCTATATGCTGCTTGGCCAAAAATCACCCGACAGTTTCCTATTTGACTGGAAACTGTGGATTCCTCAGAAGAAAGTTGAGCCCCAGTTCCCATAATTGAACAAATTGTGGGGATTGGGATTTGGCTGGCCTGGGATGCATGTGCTCTGGGCTGTTGGCCGATTTAGAGATCAGGACACAAAGCTGCGGCTCAAATGTAGACAAAAGCACCAAGACCGGAGTAACAGGGCCAAGCGGCTTCGAATGCTCACCTGATCTACTTGAAACTTTCACTGTCCATGTTAAGCAACATGATCCCTTTGTAGCATGTAATGACAGTGAGCTGAAGGTAGGACTAGAATCAACTGCTAACTAAACACAACCACAGCACAGAAGGAGTTGAAGCTGGCTCTTTAGGGCACTTAAGTGCAGCAACACTGCTATTCTCTTTAAGGGAAAACTCCTATAACGCTATTCTCTATCCTCAATTAACCAACCACAATCTGTTTCCCTAAGCTCTTATTACTCAGTGGTCAGTGGAAGCGTTGTCATGATGCCATAATCATGATTTCAATACCGACTATAACTCAAATAATAAGGTTGACAGTCATTCTAATCATACATTACTACAGTGCAGTGAATTTGAATCAAATTTGGTCTTGTGGCTTAACTTTAACACTAAAAATATCTAATGCCAATCTTTTGTTTCTAAACCAGTGAATTTTATATAGGAAAATACTATAGGAAGCAAGTAGACCCCATTAATCCACACACACAAGCAATCTATTTTCCCTGTGCCAGCTCCGATTGTACCAGCTCCGATTGTCTTTTGTGCCATGAAGATTTAGGACTCTAACTGAGATGAGTCCAACCATGTGAGGATCCTGAGACATCTAGAGATGTACCAGCTCCAGTTGGAATCTGCTTCATGAAGTATTCGGACATACCAAGAGGAAATGACAACTACATGTTGTTTTAAGGACAACAAACTCCTCATCGATACAACATCTGTCAGACTGTATATTGAATTAGCGTATATTTACAGTATAATCACACCCTTCAGTGACACCCAAATGAGGATGGGTTCCCCTTTGAGTCTGGCTCCTCTCAAGATTCTTCCTTTACCATCCAAGGGAGTTTATCCTTTCCACAGTCACATCAGTCACCTCAGTCACCTCAGATAAATACAAACACATTTAAATATGTCTAATATTAATCTAGAATTTTTGTATTATAGTAATTTTTATATTAACCATTTGTTTTATGTTTATGTTCTGTAAAGCTACTTTGAGACACTGCCAATTGTTAAAAGCGCTATACAAATAAATTTGAATATGAATTTTTGCACCAACCAACAGGTTTAAAGTATCTATAACAAGTTACCGGTGGCAAAGTCACACATTGTTCACAGTGAGTTTAATTTTCCAATTTAAAAGTGCTACTTAAAATGAAAGTTCATGGTTGCTTAATTCCACTCAACTACAAACTGTTGTAGAAATGACATTATTTACATTTAGCTTATTTCCTGTCCAATGTCACCCAAATAAGGATGGGTTTCCTTCTCAGTCTGGTTCCTCTCAAGGTTTCTTCCTCATATCATCTCAGGGAGTTTTTCCTTGCCACCGTCACCTCAGGCTTGATCATTATGGAAACTTGTAGAGATATACGCTAACTTAATTTTAAACTTTAAACTTTAAAATTTTATTCTGTTTCTATACTTATGTAAAGCTGCTTTGAGACAATGTGCATTGTAAAAAGCGCTATACAAATAAATCGAATTGAATTGAATTGCTAGTTAGCTAAATGTGCCTCTCAAATCTGGGTTAGATAGCTATGCTAATTATTCTCTGTGTTATTCTCAAAATTGCATCAAAATAACAGTCTTGATTTACTGTCTAATGCTAACTTTATCATAATGAGTTTTGTTTAAGAAACATTTATAGTACATTTTATTGACCACCTGATGACATTTAACCCGATAGACGTTTCAGTAAAACCTTCAGCTGGTGTATTTATTCGGACTGATTTAATAATAGAATATTAAATATATTTGTAAGATGTTTGTTGGTAAGAAATTCTGTGAGATCCCACATTCCAAGAGTTAGGATGAATGATTAAGGATCTGTATCTTGAACATAATGTGAGAAATTCTTCGATTGCGGCGCTTTGAAATTTAAATTCAACAAATCTGTGAAATGTCTCATTATATCATACGTATCTCAGAGATACTTAAAAGAAAACAAGACACTTGTACTGTGTTATGTATTTAGCTCATTAGCTTCATCTTGATGAAGATCCAAGATCTTGCATCAGATAGATACAGTAAGTCAACACAGTTTTTTGTGCTTCTCACATAATCATCTCATATAACCATGATCTAGGTATCTATGTATCTATATCATTAGTTCAAAAAAGTTCAGCCACACCAAAGAATTCACTACAAAATATTTTTCTCTTATACACGTAAACTGAATGGTGTATACTTAAAAATCCCAGTCTCTTAAAAACAGGTCAGATTACAGTAAGCATGGGAATGTACCATAGATGGTGTCTGATTTCTCTTTTATACCTCCCAGCCTTATACTTTAAATATTACTCCTTCTGCAGTAATAAATACAGAATGCTTTTTTTCTTCTGGAGCTTAGCCATGTGTACTGTATTGCTTTCTTGCAGCGCTACTGGCTCTCTTCAGTTCACTGTAACACCTTCCAGCATGTAAGCTTAGCTTTAGCAGAAGAAGCATGTACTAAGAGAAACGAGGATAGATCTATCTGATCTCTTACTTGTTTTTAATGCATAGCATTAAAGAGCAGAACAAAGCGTATCTTGTTCTCCTCGGTGAAGCAGCAATAGTATTTTGCAGCACAATGGCTATGGTGCTTAATTGTACCGGCTGGATTCCCATGGTATGGGTTCCTTCAGGAGTGTGTTGTTCACCAGTGAACGTCCTGCAGTATGCCATCAGGCTGTGAGAGCTCCCCTGCCTCTATGGAAGGACAAAGACGCAGGTCAGAGAGACAGAGAGACCAGGGCTTTCAGCACACTGAGCACCCTGGGATGGGCTGTCTTTCCCATGCCAAGACAAAAGCATTAAAGCAGAGGTGCACATATCATTTACAGCCTTAAACAGCAGGAAGCGGACTGGAGTTAGAAATGCCATCTTTGCGAATAATGAAAGAAAGACATTACAGACCAGTGTGCGTCATGGAAATGAAACCGTGATGATAGATCAGATTGGTTCATATAATTTCCTCTCTCAAAAAGACTGAAACATCCAATATATCAATCTATCAATGCACTATGCTGCAAATGATATGCAAATGTTTATATTTCTTAACTGGGTATAGGGTTGCCAGGTCTCAGCAATTTTCCACCTAAACAAGCATACAAAAATGGCCTGAATGTAGGTCAAATGTTTCAGGCTTTGAAAATATACTAAATACTTTTTTTTTCTTCTTAGCAATTTTGGTGATTGCATAGGAATCAACTTCACCTTTTCCCCATAATTCCCATTTCCTTTACTAGACTTTGCAATATATTTTACAGTTTAAATGGTTCATCACAGATACTGTCTATGCTTACAATTACACGTTCCCCTGGTTAGACATAAACCGATACGATTTCATTCCTATTGTTTACTTAAAATTGCTTTAAACTTTAACTTTAATCCCAATTTAGTGTAAAAAAAAAGCCTGGCAACCATGTGTGTGTGCCTCCAATATGAAGCCTTTATCTGTATTATCAACCTTTGCCAGACCTCATAGGACCCCCTGCAAGCTGGCTGCACAACAAAGCGAGTCTCAGCTCCCCAGCCTAGTGTAATCATTCTGCATCAATGAGGCAAAACTGCTCAGCCCTCCCCGTCCAGTGAGCTGATAGACACTTTGATACTATCTCACCCAAGAGATAGGATCACATGTGTGCCCCACAAAAAAACCTACCTCTTTCCCTTTCTCATTCTAACCACACAGTTCATTTGTTCTCTGCATATCCTCATTTTAAGTTCCAGAAGGAGTGTGTCAAGTGTTTTGTAAAAAGTCTTATTACTGTGTTGTCATCTGCCCCTCCCCTCCACCTATGGGCTTCTTTGTGTTAAAAAGATGAACTTGAGCTTTCCGGTGTCTGTACTGTACTGTAAGTAAGTTTAAAATGCTGAGTAGCGATCGTACATGTGGCAAATATTGCTTGACAGATGTCTAAAAGGATTAGTAAGTATAGATGAACATGCAGCCACCCAGGTACCTATTATTAAAGAAAACATTCCAAGGTAGCCATAGAAACCCGAGGTGCTGACAGGTCTTTGTCAAGGCAGGATTCCTGCCCGCTGATCTTTCCTCTCTCTCACTCAGGACAGGCACCAGCAGGTAGAGCAGCCTCAAGTTTCATGGCCCGCCCTTGTCTCAAACTTCCTGTTGCACGTACACCACTTCACCTTTCAGAGAACATCGCTCACTTTATGCAACATGGGGGTTCGGGCTCTGTATAAACATACCCTATGCAACACCTTAGCACAGCCCTGTCGAATCTGTGGAAGGTGTGGATTCGTCTCCTATAACAGCACAGCTTTGACAGTAACATGAATGATAGTTTGATTTCAATACTCTTATATATAATATCATTTTCAAAACCATTCACAGCGGCAGATGTCCTATAAAATGGAAGAAAAGGGATTTGAAATTTAACAACGATCGACGATGTGGTGAAGATTTGTAGAATTAAATATAAGAGGTGTCAAGTGTCTGTTAGAACAGAGCTGCTTTAAATTAAGTGGGAACAGAAACTAACTTGTCTCATGGATGTTTCTCAAGATTAAATGCAACTGTAAACAGTTTTCCAGAACCTTCTAACTGACTGTCCTTCAGTGGTGGAATGAACTTCTAACCTCAATCCAGGCAGCAGCAGAATCTTTTCCAAAGAGTCAAAGAGTTCATTGGTGTGTGCGTTGACCTTTTTAATGACCTTTAACTCATTTTCAAGGACTGGATGGATTTTTCAGAAAATCTCTCTCTCTAGTTCTCTGTATCACTTCTCTTTAGCAGAAGTGGATGCTGGGGCAACCCCGCAGATCTTGGTCTTTCTCACAGCGGCTCAACCTGCGACGGAGATAACAAATCCTGTAGCAATCCACCCTTCCTCCACATTGAAAGCAATGTTTGTTACATCGTGTGATTTGGATGACTCAGATTTTCAGATTATTGCACCCTGGTTTCATAGATACAGTACATTTTGACCAAAACCAAAGTGGAGGGAAAAAAACACTAATGACGTCAGTGAATTAAATAAAGATTTTCAAAGTGCGGTTGAGTCCAAGAGCTGGAGGGTGACATCAGAGCGTGGCAGTGTGTTCTGCCTGGTGCACAAGTTTTATGCGAGTGTGTGCTTGTGAAACATTGATCCCCAGAGAACTGTCTAAAATACCCAAGGAGAATCTGTACTTTTAACTGACATTTACATCACTCTAATGGATTGGTTGTTCTCAAGGGTTCTTCCCCTGAGTGTCTTATCCATACTGTATCAGGGAAGGGACATCGTTCCTCTACTCTCTACTCTCGTGCTTCATTGGAAAATATGATGTAGGCAGCATTTGGTTACAGTTAAATCCAAAAAACTAGACTGGCGAAATGACAGAAGAGGCAATATTAAAGAGCTTGGACTTTGAGAGGTTCTAAAGATGTTTGGTGCAGTCTGTGGGCTCTTGTAAACGAAGCTCCTAGGCACGTAAGGTGCACCTTCTCCTTCAGAGCTCTGGTGCCAGGTTGTTGGAACAGCAAAAGACACTATGCACTGCTCCAGTCAGACCAAAACACTGGGTCAGGCAGAAGCATGGCATGAACTAAAGGTCTGTTATTTCCCTAAAGGTTTAACAGTTTTATTATGGAGTACTGAAAGTCCTAACTATGTCCTGTGTACTATGACCTTTTAATTAGAATGAAATATTTTTCTTTCTTCACTGCTTAGCCCAGAACGAGGCAGCATGAGTGTTTTTCAAGCCCCAAATCCATCAGAACGATTGATGTAAACACAATTCCCTCTGAAAGTATCAGAACCGCAAGACTAATTCTTTAGTGTTTGCTTTGCACTGAAGACAGTTATGTTTTAGATCAAAAATGAAAATGAAAACTCTAGATATGAAACTCATATTTACATCCAGATATGTTAAACAACTTGGAACATGGCATCTTTAATGACAGACCATTTAATTCTTAGGTGAGCAAAAATCTTGGAAAAGTAAATTCAAGTAAATAATGCTTAATATTTGGATGCATATCCATTGCTTAGAATAATTGAATCAAGATGCCGGCCCTTGACGTCACCAAACTTCTTCTATTGTGATGCTTTTCCAAGCTTGTACCGCAGATTCATTCAGCTGTTGTTTGTTTCCACTTCCAATTGTTTTGGAGGGGAACAGGGGTGCTGCCAAACCTTTTTTGTGGTGCTCTAAAATGTTCCAGATAAATCTTCATAAGTCTGATAAGGTATATTAAAGTAGACACACATCTGAGAATAGACTAACCCATTCATCGAACCTTATCATTTACATCATTTGAACGATTTTATATATGAGCGCTGATTGTAATGCCAGCTGAAGAGAAAATATCCTTCGCATCCAGTTCCTCGCTGTACTCCTCCTCCTTTTACTTTTCCCTGTGTAAACCTTGACTTTCGAAAGAAGATTTGTTTCTTTCGGCTGCTGGTCCGCATACTAGATTTGGCATAGGTTTTACGCCGGGTGCCCTTCCTGATGCAGCCCTCCCATTTTATCTGGGCTGGAGACCCGCACTGAGACTTAAACTCTTCAGTGACTGGGTTAGCTCCCTGCCTGGGAAATAAACCTGAGCCACGGCAATGAGAGCGCGGGATCCTGCTGCTGGACCATCCAGAGGCTAAGAGAATGCTTTCTTATGTCCTCTATAAATAAATAAATAAATAAATAAATAATAAAAGGGAAAATAAAAGGAGGGGTACCCTAGAAAAACATTTGTATTTTTTCAGTAATTATATATATATATTTATATACGTATATATATATATATATATATATATATATATATATATATATATATATATATATATATATAATCTTGTCTAAAAATGAACTACAGGTACATTTGTATAAATATGCAGAATGTGATAGCTAAAGGAGACTAAATATTTATTTCGTTCTGCTACACTAGACATTTAATATCTGTTTTGAGTACTGCTATGAGTTTTAATTCCATAACGTCCATGAGTGATACAGAGCAGGGTTACCAGTCTCAGAGCCAGAGACACACTTCATGCATTTACGGTGAAAGACATAAACCAACTGGTGGAAATAGGCCAACTGACTTGGTTTTAGAACCAGTTAAACAGCTGGACATAGAAATTGACCTGTGTGTGTGTGTGTGTGTGTGTGTGTGTGTGTGTGTGTGTGTGTGTGATTTATTCCTGCCTGGCCAAACAGATGTTGTTCTCAGGCATGGTGAAAACTATTTACCCACTGCCCAAAAAACTTATTGGTGCCATTACAGTGACTGAAGAGTATCTTAACTGGTAAGCAAAGGAAAGAGGGAGTTTAACTATTTGTATACATATCAGTGGACTTATTTTCTATTGAAGTTAATTTACCATTGAGCTTTTATGAGGTGTGTGTAACAATAAAAGGTAAGCTTTTCTAAGTCAGAGGTTTCTTCAAGTATTTCATGCCTCTGTATAATTGGGAAATATGTAAAGCCATACACAGATTTCTGAAGATTGTATAAAAACTGCTTATGTGGAGCACACAAAATTTGTACATTTGCACATGTACAAACCTTGGAACCTGAGCCAGGTTTAATCAGTCAATGAGTCTCCACTGTCAAAATATTCACTGAGATTGAGCAGTGCTGGTCACGGTGCTGCCAGGAGTCACTCGGTCACACTCCCTTGCTATGTACAACCCTGTTAAAATGGAAGAGTTTTGAGATGTATAAAAAATAAACCAAGATAAATCATGTCAGAACACTGAGAACACCCTCAATGTGAAATTACAAGGTTTAAAATTTTTAAAATGAAAAAAAAAAAAAAGTCACATAAGACACAAAAGAACACCATACTCATGGTACAGCATGGTGGTGGCAGCATCATGCTTTAGGAGACTGCTTTTCTTCAGCCAGAACACAATGTGTTTAGTGTGGAGAGAATGAACAGCTACAAATTTCAGGTGATTGTAGTGCAAAGCCTTCTGGAGTCGGCTAGAAATTAGTAGATTAAAAGGAATTTCATCATTCATGACTCAAAGCCTGGACCTCAATCCTACTACAAATCTGTGGGGTGACCTGAAGCAGGCCGTCCCAACGAGATGCCCTTAAAATGTGATGGATCTAGAAGGTTTTTGTTTGTTTGTTTTGTTTTGTTTTGCTTTGTTTTAAGAAAGAGTGGGAATATATTGTCAAGTCAAGATGTGCCTTGGTGATAGACTCTTAAACAAAAAGACTGAGTGGTGAAAAGTGTAGGTTTAGGAGTTTTTTTTTTTATTTCATTTGAATATGTTATAATTTCACATTGAAGGTGAAAAAAAAGAACAAATTGTTTACATTTTAACAGAGCTGTGAAGACATTTTATATCCATTGTTTATGCATACACTCACACTCACACAGACACACACACACACACACACACACTCACACACTCACGCACGCACGCACGCACGCACACACACACACACACACACACATAAAAACACAGCACTCACAGATTAAATTGCTTTAAATTGCTCTCTTGCATATAATGAAGGCTGTTACACATACAGACACTTTAGAGTAACATGTGCTGAAGTGTATGCCAATCACAGCTTTCTCACCAGTACACAGATCCCGCCAGTTTGAACAGAGCATCAGAATTAACAGTGCCAGTGTTAAGATATGTTGGTGAAAGCATGCAAGTCTCAGCAGCACATAAGAAAACTGCTTTTGTTATGCACTGCCCAGGGCTGTGAACACTGCAAGTAACAGCTTGCTGGAAGGGGAAACCAGGCTTTATGTGCCCAGCATGATGGCAATGAGCAGAAATCCACCAAGATGTCCTCTCTGCCATGCACAACCATTGTTTTGTCTAAACACTGCTAATAACTTTACTGTGCAATTTTTATCTGCTGGAGCAACTTGGACACTGATATTCAGCACTGCTAATCCTAATGGTTTTACCTGGAGTCTATCACAGGACACTCTGGGCACAAGAAACGGTAAAACAGGGTGCCAGTCTATCATAGGGCACAATCACACACACTCACACACCCATTCATATACTACAGACAGTTCAGGAAGCACAATATGATGCACTTGGTCAGGGAGTAAATTATGTAAACCATTCTCTGTTTCAGACAGAAGTGTGAAGCCCTCAGAGATACATCAATACCTTTTCTTCCTTTTTTTCTTCAACAGGGTCTTCATTTTGCCTGTTTGTCAAGATGAAATTTTTACTAATTTTAACATAAACAGAGCTAAATAAATCACACCATGATTACCTAATACTAAGCTTGTACAAGTACCAATAAATACTCTACAGTAACAATACAATAAATAAATATCAATACATACCTCATTTCGAAAAAAAACTTTTTTTGTATGTGTTGATAGAAAAATTCAACAGTTGTATGCTAATGAATAAAACTCTTCAAGTGTATGTTTTAGATATGTTACTGGTCTTGAATTCAGAACTTTTAAACAAATAAATTCTAATTTCATTTGAAACCAGGTTATGGTGTAAATCTGTGTGATGCTGCTTTTTGTTTACACAGACGGGTTGGCAGGTATAAAAGTATAAGAATAAAAGTAGTCAAAAAGAATAAAAGAATAAGAATAAATGAATAAGAATAAAAGTGGTCAAAAATGAACTACTGATCATTCAGTAGCACTTCAATGAATTAGCATGGCTCTTGGTTCTCAGGTTTTGCAAGGGCAACTAATTAGTCAAAATTAGTATTCGCAGTATGACTCATCTATAGACGTGATACAGTGTCAGTGTAGTAATAAGCTGTGGTTATTTACTACATTAAGCTATTAAAACTATTTTTAACTCTTATAGTCACCTCTATGTATATGGGTAATGAATCAATTATTAATTATTATATGGAATATATGGAAAATTGGTTATTAAGTTGTTAATGTAATTAAGTCACTGAGTCATTAAAATTGCCTCCAGTGTTAACAGTACATTCTTTACTTACATTATTTACACAAGCCTACCTTCAGCTCTCTGAGGGAAATATATACTTTATATATATATATATATATATATATATATATATATATATATATATATATATATATATATATATATATCTGCAGTACAGTCATATTTTTAATCTGAAACCAACAGTGCCTGATAAAACACAACACAACCCATACTGTATATTTAGTAAGGGGGAAGAAAGAAGGAGTACTGCCCTATTTGACTGCACACAAACCAGCAGCCCTTGGCAACAGACGTATGAAACTCAAGATGGCATGAACGAACTTATCTGACTGAGACAGAAAAGATGATGGGGAGTTTTTAAAAAAAGCACAACTTGCTGTGCTGCGGTGGCATTGCATAATACTGTACCTTCTGGATTTCATCAGTAGGGACGCTCAGATATCTGTGACATCTATGTCAACACTGTCCTCCTTTTGAACTGTGATCACTGAGCTGACAAATCAGAAAGGAAGAACAAGCCCTCATGACTCTGGAGCAGGTAAACTGCAGTCTAGAGACAAGGAGCTATTTGTTCGAGGCAGAAACGTGATACCCCTTAAAACAGGAAGTTTTTTTTTCTTTTTCATCTAACAAAATAAATAATTAAATCTGCAAAAATGAGACATCTCAGCAAAGCTGTCTGTTTCTTCTTCTGTTCTTTCTTTTGACAAGTCAAAGCTACACTACATGGTGACTTATTTCAAATGTATTTATATATTTTTAAAAGAAGCTCATCAGAAAGGTTCACAGGGCATGTTGTTGAGACTACATGTGTGTATCAGGACTAGGATCCTGTGGATAAGAAAAACTGGAAAAAAAAAAAAGACTGGTGATCCTTAGTATCTGCCTGGAGCAAGGTAAATTATGCTACTGATTTGTTTACATTTTCGTAAATAGATCCAACTAAATTCATTAGAAAACACAGAGAACAGGTACGAACTAACAATATTTCACTCGGAATAAGAGACAGGAGATTTCACACTCTATGCTGAAATTTCTGCCATTTCTACCTCTGAGTTTTGTTTCCGGCATTTTTCAGTGTTTTCAGTGTGGAAAGAATATATATCTATATATCAATATATCAATATACCTATACAGTATATACAGTATCAATATATATATATATATATATATATATATATATATATATATATATATATATATATATATATATATCGATTTCATTTGAACTAAACATAGACTTTAGGAATAATATTTTATTCAAAACTATATTTTGAACATTAAAGTTTGAATCCAAAGCGTTAAATCCAAATCCTTTTTTTCCAATAGGTAATACTGTAGTATAAGGGGGCACGGTGGCACGCCTCCACCTTGTGTGTGTGGAGTTTGCATGTTCTCCCCGTGCCTCGGGGGTTTCCTCCGGGTACTCTGGTTTCCTCCCCCAGTCCAAAGACATGCATGGTAGGTTGATTGGCATCTCTGGAAAATTGTCCCTAGTGTGTGATTGTGTGAGTGAATGAGTGTGTGTGTGTGCCCTGCGATGGGTTGGCACTCTGTCCAGGGTGTATCCTGCCTTGATGCCCAATGACGCCTGAGATAGGCACAGGCTCCCCGTGACCCGAGGTAGTTCGGATAAGCGGTAGAAGATGAATGAATGAATGAATACTGTAGAATAGCTGTATAATAGTGTGGCAAGGTCATTTGACATCATTTGGCAAGGTTTCTACATCCTGTCTTTTACAATTGATTTGTTTTATTGGTCTGATGCAAGATAAACATGTGCTGGATGTATGTGTTTGTTGGAAATGGCTTTAGATATACACCAATCATTGAGAGATAACACCAGGATGCACTATGGGAAGAAGGCAAGCCGGTGGAGACAGTTGGATGCTCTGGGTGATGTTCTGCAGGAAAGCCTTGGTTCCTGGCATTCAGGTGGTTGTTACTCTGACATGCATCACTTCCTTGTTGCAGACCAAGTACATCCTTTCATGGTATCTTTCAGCAGAATAATGCAGCCTGATACACTGCAAAATTGTTTGAGGTTGAGGAATATGACAAAGCGTTCAAGGTTCCAAGAATTTTTACTGTATCTCAATCTGATCAAGTATCTGTGAGATGTGCTGGACAAACAAGTCTGATCCATAGAGGCTCCACCTCGAAACCTACAGAGCTTAAAGGATCTGCTGTTATAATGTCTCGGTGCCAGATGCCACAGCACACCTTCAGAGGTCTTGTGGAATCAATGCCTCAGTGGATAAGAACTGTTTGGTCTGTTCGTTCTAACTGTTTCCATTGTTTCTTGTAAACATTTTTCATGTACAATCCTTGTGCTAGAATGTTTAATGTCTCTAGCTGAAAACGGACAGCAAATAACGGATATATTTTTGAATGCAAATACAAAAAGAAACAGGAACAACAGAAACAAATCTGCAGTTAGTTTGGATGCAGTTTGTAAAAAAAGAAACTGCATATACTCTGTAAGGTGAAAGATGGTACCACATGGAGAAAGTGATGTAACGGATGTGACCAGGCCTCCAAAAGTGAATGCTGAGGAATATTGTGTCATGACAGAACTAGCACATGTGCAAGACCTTTTCCCATGCCAGTGAGGATGAGTGATGATGAGGTGCTATAAGCCAGAGCCCCGTAAAATAATCACAAAAAAGCAATGACTCACTTACATAGCTCCATTAGCACTATGATTACTCACCTTTATTAGTTTTTAGTAATTAAAATAAACTAGGCCTAGAGAAGGTGAAGTAACACTGAATACCACTTTTTAACCAAAATGTAGCAGGATGGTGCACTGTATTGTTAGTACTACTGTTGTCATTTTCATTATAAAGCTTGGTAAAACCAGAATTTTTGATTAAGGTATTCCTTTAGGACTGTTAAAGAAACTAGTGCAGACATTACACAGTGAGAGTGAGGAAGAGACAGTTCCCATACAACATGCCACTGTTGTGTTAGGCATGGTGCCATGACCTCGCTAAGCTGTAGTGGAGCATGAGTCTGTCTGGGAAGCTCAGACAGTTGCAGAGCTCCGCTTTTGTGGTTTCCCGCTCACGATGTTGCAGGAAAAGCCAAACGGTGGATTGACCATGTAGGTGGGCCCAGGGTCAGATTCAAGTGGTTGTGGTTGTCTGTTGGAGAAAGAGAGTCATATCATCCATTTAAACAGATAACATGGACATCTGTTGAGGATTGTCACCTATTAAAGAGCTGCAAAAACACTTGATATTGAATAGTTAAGGATTCATGAGGAAAACATGTAGACTCACTTTGTCTTCTCACATAGCTTGATGCACTGAATGAATGTGTTTAGCTAAACTGAGACCTGCTAAAGAAACTCTCTCAGGGAGTGTGTGTTTTCCAGTCCCACTGTGCTGAAAACTGATCAGCTATTGGAGAAAACTATAGTAGTCAAGCTAACTTGCACCAGGAAAACACCAGGCCTAACTGTTGTAGAAGCACCGGCATTATACATAAACATTGGCCACTTAAATAAAGTCCTCGTTTTGATTCAGTGCAAACTCTATGAAAGAAAACAAGCAGTCATGTGTTGATATTTTATAAAAGCTCCCGTAAGCTTCATGCAAAGAAAATTGCACAACATTCCACATCAACCAGTTATTCAGTAAACTAAAGATTGGCGTAGAGAAACCAAGTAGGCTTTTTGAAGCTATTAATCATCATTTTCTCTTCACACAAATTTGAGTGATATATCGTGTAATTAAAGTCACTTCGTATATAGATGGATTCATGACCCCAACTTTCTATCAAAGGTTCTCTCTTACAGTATGTGTGTATACAGAAATTGAAAAAAAAAAAAACCCTAAAACTTGTGTGCCACGTGTGATCAATGGAAAATAAACACAAAATGTATTTTTGATTTGCAAAAATGTACACATGCCAAGAGTGAAGAGAGTAAACAAGTCAGCAGCTGCATGGAACTGAACATTTTTACAAATACTTTAAACAATTCAACTCTTTAAAATACTCAACTCCTTTTTTAATTGAATGCAATTGCCAGCGGTTTCAGTTTAACACACGCATACATTTATTTTGTTACGGTAAAGATCACTATGGATATTCATGAGACAATACATGTAAAATGCAGTATAGCATTTGATCTGTGGTGCACATGTTTTTTCACTGGCCAACCACCCTGGACTTGGCCATAAGGATACCGTCCAAGTTATTAGCATCCATGCATCTAAATGAACATTACAAGAAGTTTGTTTGTGAGTGAGTGTGTGCGTGTGTGTGTGTGTGTGTGTGTGTGGTGTAGGACTGGGCCAATCTGTTTGCAGGCTTTTGGATGAATGCCAGCAGGCTGTGCATGAAAGCCATGAAGAGGGTGGCTGCACAAGCGGGCAGGTGTGTGACTACGTGCCTGCTCAGAGGTTGCAAAAGGGGCCCTTAATGGGGGGAAGAGGATGAGGAAAAGAAAGAAAAAAGAAATAGGCACCTTTAAAAGCTGAAAATAAGATATCTTCGGATGCATGCTGTCTAACACACAACATTATAATCGTTAAAGGGGCCAGTTTTATCTCACCCCTGTCACTTTGCCATTTCTGATGACTCTCCTTCTTTTATTTATCTCCCCTTACTCAAACCCAAGTCAACAACATTAGATTTCCTCTTCCTCTGCCCCATTACATCATTGTTTCCAAAGCCACTATCACTGTTCTTACCCACAAGCCTTTGAGGCAGAGTGATTACCTGGGAATAATGCCTATGATTAGTTGCACCCAGGCTCTTTCATAAGCCTTCGCAGAAAGCTCAAAAGCCCAGAGCAAAACTCCCTGTTCAGACATGCCCAGGCACTTGGCAGCCATTTTTGTTCGCATGGCAAAGCTAACCAGAGTAAACAGCATGAACAGAGCACACTCCTTTGCACTTTCTGTAGCCAATTAAACACATAAATCAAAATAGGGTGACCACTGCCCAGAGTTGCTACAGAGACGAGGGTACAGTTTGAGAGAGGCAGAGGCTCAAAGAAAATATATACACACTTTCTACCCACCACACACCATTTTCATTACACTGTTACCACACCACCATTCATTATCATTCCCTGTGTGCGCAATACAAGCCTGTTAAAAGTCTACTAAAACACATTATTGCTTGTTTGTCTTTAGTTTTAGGGAACACAGATGGTCAGTATTCAGTTGTTGTTCGGACTATTAGTCACATTGGTCCAGTGGTTTCTTCAAGATGTCAAACATGCAATATACAAAACTCAAGTCAAAAGTACATTAACATGCATTAAAATCTCAGCTATGCCTCAGCCATCCATTGTAGTGCCATTCAAAAATCAGAACTTATCAGAACTTAACGTTACTGAGGCATATAGAGCTGCTCCTGTGCTACAGATTGTACAATGTTCTGTTTGCCATAGTCTAAAACAATGATCAGATTTAGAGAGACAATTATAATGCTGCGTGATTACAGAATGTCTGCAACATTTTTTTATTTAATATTTCACCTATATAAATTGTTAGATTATATGCACAAAAAGATCCAAGAATCGAGGTATAGTCTTGTTTGCTTACTTGGTCTTTATATTTGCTCCAAAATTCCCAAAGCTGAACTCATTGTTACAATAAGGGAATATCCAGGGCACAAGGCAGGGGGACACTTTTAAAGCCCGGGGACAACATGCAAACTCCACACACACAGGACAGACGCACGACTCCTTCCACCAACCCTAGATTTACAAAACAATTGTGTTAACACTGTTCAACATTAATGCGATAAAATGCTATTATTCTGTATTGGAACCAATTCATTTGGAACATGATAAATAAATAAAAGAATAATAAAGGTGTCACACATTCCGTTTGTTCAATTAAAAGCTTAGAACGGGTGGAAACTTGTATAAACTCGTTTCAATACAAGAAATTCTGTCACCACGCATTTAAAAAAACAATGCACCGTATCTTTAATCGAATATCATAAACATTTTTTTTGGTCAAGATTTAGAGATTCGGTCAGTAAGGTTCTAATCAGTGTTTGGTCAACAAAATACCCAATAGCTATAACTCATGTATTCCTGTGCTACCTGTCAAGACGATCAGCTCTTTGACAGCGGCACACTCGCATGGCTCCCAATGACACTCTAGGAGTGAATCTGTGCTCTGTAAGTCACCTGGAGCTCATATAAACTGCTTTTGTTTTAGAGACTTAGGGCAAAAGGTCAGAAGTTCAAAATATCTATGTGTCTGCCGCCACAGGCTGCTCCTTTTGTTAACTGTGACAGGCATAATGGGACACTAATGGCTGCAAACTATAGTCTGACAACTCTTGCCAAACTTGCCTCTTCCAGTTGCTGCCAAGTTTCAATGTCGTTGGCGCACACGTACAATGAAATTCATCCACAGACATCACCATATCTTCTGATTTAGAGTCCAGATGGCGGCTTATCGGTACGTCATAAAAACATATGATTATACGATCAAATTTATCTTGCTGGAAACCTCCCCTTTCCTCTTGCTCTCTTGCTCTTGTCTGCTAGTTACTGTACAAGACAATTTCACATTTAGCCTGACGGACAAGCTGGAACAGCATGAAGTCATTGTGATTGTAAGTAGAGATCACAATCTTTTTTTACATTTTTTTTTTTTGATACTCGACCAGAAGTTGCGTTATTTGTTCTATGTTCTTTCAGGAGCCGGGAGCCTGCATGAAGACAAGATGCTTGTCAGAAGAGGCAGATGACATCATGGCTGAAAACGTTTATTAAGTGTGACTGCCAAGCGCAGTACAAGACAGAGATGTACAGTACAAGTGGTCAGACTATATGCAACTCTGAAGTAAACTCTAAACTCCTCAGTTACTGTATACGAAAGAAAAAAAATAATAAATACATTTCACTCTTAAATACAAACATTATTACCACATAAACTGAGATTTACCATAAAATCTCTCTTCAAGATTACCGAGATTAGAGCTTGTGACAATCTAAGCAAGGCATCTGTTGTTTGTTTGACAAAGTAAGATGAAACCACATGTTGATAAAGTATAATGACCATCTGACACTCTGAACTCCAAAAACCTGTTTTAATAGAGGAAGCTGTAGAACAGATAAGATTTGGACGTGTTGATGAGTAATGCGAGACACTTTTGCAAGATATGGCTTGCTCAGTGTGTATATATACAGTGTAGATCACAATCAACTAAACTGTTAGCAAAAAAACTGATTTTTTTTATCTGTTTCTGATTTAATACATGTTTTCTAACAAGTTATATTATCAACAATAACGTGAGAGAAAAGCTGAATCTTATAGTAATGAGACATGGACTCATTCGCAGGTTTTAATAAAACCTGATGTTCCGTGTGCTTTAAACGAATAGAAAATCTGAGCTGTTAAATCTGAGATGTTCAAAAAGCATGGTTTCATTTTAAATAATGAATATAAACAATTTACATAAACATTTTACAGTTCAAAATCATAGCAGTATTGTAGAATTTTGACAATTAATGTGTAAATGTTAAACTTTTGCTTTTAGCATTTCCTTTTAATTTTTTTTTAGATTTTTTCAGATTTAAATGAAGAAAAAAAATCATTTTTAATGTCGTCTTGGATTCTTTGACTTTTACTGTATGGTGCAAGTAAACCATGACCCCATAACACTATCATGATATCAAATCATGTCATTTCTTGTGTTACAGCCACATTCTTTTGATCTCACTGTGAAAAAGTGAAGGTATTTATGTGTAATAATTAAAAAAGTGTGTTACTTTGGAGCTGGCATAGTGATGTGTGTGTCTAGAGTTTCTGTAGCGATGGTAAGTAGTCACACGTTCAGTCATGGTGTAACTGCATTTTTTTTGGCCAGACCTTATGTCAAAGAATGAGACTGAACCCGAAAAACAGGTCATCTCACCTGCTGTGTGTCCCTTTCACCCTGTTGTAGCAGTAATGTACACTTGTATGCCTTGGGCAAACACACACTGATGTGTTGCATAGCACCTCCTGCACACTTTAAACGGGTTGTGTGTACATGTATATTAGCGTATGATTGATGGAGATTCTGCTAACAGAAAATATGTGTGTGTGTGTGGTGAGTACTATGTACTACTGTATGAATCTATGTACATATAGAGTGTATATGTGTGTCTGCACTATAAAGCAAAAGCTTGTCATTTGTGTTTGTTCATTTGGGTTTGTTTGAAGTCTGTTTATTTTTTTTTGTGCTCTTTTGTGCTCATGCCGATGTGTGTATGTGTGTGTGTGTGTGTGCATTTCAGAGAGCATGTGTTGTGTGTGTGTAAGGTACAGGTGCAGGATTGACTGGAAAAGTGGAAATGGAGGGCGGATAATACCAGGATTTAGAAGTAAGCTAGGTTCATGTGTATGTAAGTGTGTGTATGTGTGTGTGCGTGTGTGTGTGTGTGTGTGTGTGTGTGTGTGGCAGGGATTACCCATCGCAGTATCAAGCCTTCAAACCTACCACCTGACCAGCTTGAAATAAGCCTCCATCATGTTCTGGTCTAGGCCACACACAGCTATTGAGGTAAGGAGCCAATTTTTAGCCACTTAGCCACTCAAGTCCTATCAGTAGAACTAAGAAAGGTAATATAATATCTTATATTCTTTGGCTTCACACCCCTAGGTGATGGACCGGTGTCCCATTTAGTGTGAATTCTCTCACACTGTTTCCATACTAGGCTCTTTCATCCACTGTGAACCTGACCAGGATAAAGTGGTTATGAATCAATGAATAAATATCTTTAGTGCTGACATTAGTATGTGATAATGGATGGAAATAATTTTGGCATTACCAGTACTAATGCAACACAGTAGACAAGTTGTTTCAAGAATAGAGTAAAGAGATCGATTTTAATGTGGATTAATCCGCGTGACACAATAGGCAATAGGGTTCCTGGTTTAAGCCAGAGCTTGGGTTACAGTCTGTTTGGAGTTCCTGTGCATGTTCCTCCTGTCTGTAATGGTTTTTAACTGGGTTCTTCTATTTCCTCCCACTTCCCAAAGGCTACTTTAAATTACTGTGACTCATGGCATGGCATCAAATCCCATTCAGAATGTATTCCAACTTCTTGTGCAGTATACTTGGGATCATCTCAGGATCCTCTGCAATCCTGACCAGGACACTGAAGATCAATAAATTTCGATTCATAAGAAATGTGAACTAGCTTGGTCTGTACAGGTAAAGTATCAGTTTTCCAATTAGAATTTCCTGAAAAATGCTTAAATAATTAATGTTATTTGTTCTCATAGATGTCACATTTGGAGCACCAGCACTCCTTTGGCATAAAGCTTACGCCAGAACCCGGGTTAAACGTTTAAGCGCAAATCACTCATGCTCATGACGCATGACAAGAACAAATATGGCTAAGAGTTTGGCTCACTGAGAGATGGCTCTCTGCTGACACAGAGGACTAATTACTTCAGAAAAGAGGAGGATGAAAGTGGTTTGGCTACACAAGATCAAACTCCCAAAAGGTTTATCAAGTCAACGATAAACAACAAACCATATTTAAATCTTTGGTGAATTGCAGAATGTATGACAGAAGTGACTCTTTACTCCTGAAGCAGCTACAGTAGAAATACAGTATGTTTTGAGGTAAATCTTCTCAAAAGATTTTTAAAATATTAATATAAACTAAACCCAAAATATTTTATTTGAAGGTCACTTGGGTAAAAGCACTTAGGTAAAAAGACCTGCAACTTTATCTTTTATGATTTTGTTCTGAAGACAAAAACTACTGTTTGGATCGATGCAATAAACCCTTTGGGGGTATTTAGGGATGAATAAGATGATCGATCTATCGATCTATCTATCTATCTATCTATCTATCTATCTATCGATCTATCTATCTATCTATCTATCTATCTATCTATCTATCTATCTATCTATCTATCTATCTGGTCAGACACACAAGTGTAAGCTTTTTTTACTCAAATATAGACAAACCCACAATTGACCATATATGGAGTGCAAAAATATTTTTAATGTAAAATCCCTAATATCTAATATTTTATATTATTTGTGGTTTATCTAAATCTACCAGATAAACAACTTAATAAGTAGTTTTGTGATTAAATTTACTTAAAAACACTTTATAGGTATAAATAAAGACTATAGGTAATTCAGTTTGTGGCTTATGCTTTCACTTGTGCTTTGTATCTGTTTGTTTAACTAAATCTCAAATTTTTGTTGATTTTATATACTGTACATATACTTGTGTAATTAGATAACTAAACATATACATAAAATTTATGGACTTTGTCTTGAAATGTCCATAATCTTAGTCTACTCCTCTTATCTAGCCCGAATAGCTCCACTGTTGCAGCATGTAAACACACCTGAAATAAAAATGAACTGTTTTAATTTGTACTGAAAAATGAACAAATATGATTTATTTACATGTTTGTGTGGTAATTTTTGTTATCTATGAAAAAGAATTGCTACCCCATGTAAGCAACAGTAACAGACTTTCAGCTAAATATCATCCGAATGTTGCCTGTCAAATCCAGTTCAGAAAAAGCTGAAATGAAGACAGAATGGAAGAAGTGAGAGAGGGCAAATAAATCAAAACGCTATGATCTTTCCATAGATGGTAATGTCTAACTAACATATCCTTATGAAGATGTCCAGGGCACAATACAAAGCCTTTTATTTTTTTTTTCTTAATTCATCAAGTGATAAAGTTGGTCAAAAGAATGATCTAGATAGATAGATAGATAGATAGATAGATAGATAGATAGATAGATAGATAGATAGATAGATAGATAGATAGATAGATAGATAGATAGATAGATAGATAGATAGATAGATAGATAGATAGATGGATTCTTTTGACCAACTTTATCACTTGATGAATTTAAAAAAAAAAAGGCTTTGTATTGTCTTAAAGGAAACTCCCCGGAATGTACTTTTGGGGAAAAAGACAAAGCTGACCTTTATTTGAGACCAGTAAGGCTGAGAGTTTGCAAATGTCACTGTGCTTTAAGAATGTAGTTTGAAACGGAACATTTCTAACTCGGCTTCCTTCTAAGAAATGACAGATATTAAAAAAAATCAAAAATCTAAAGAATTTTCTGGATGATTAATAACTAAATAAGTCGCAATGAGGTTATCATAGATTGGACGTTTGAGTGAAACATGCCATGACCACCTTAGCGCTACAGGATGTGCACTCAGTGGTTAAGTGTTCAGTGTGATGTCAGCATCAAGGGAGTGGTAACCTCTGGAGGTAAGCTGGGATTCTGACTCTAGAGAGATACTAGAAAAATGAATGGTTGCACCAAATGACATTGTTTCCATACAAATTTAAAACTTACATATACTTCATATTAAATTAAAGATATTGGAAATGTACATTGACTGTCTACTTTAATAGGAACACCTGTACACATGGATATTCATGCAGTTAGCTAATCAGCCAATCATGTGACAGCAGCAGCATGAGGCGTACCTGTATAATCATGCAGAAACAGGTCAAGTGATATAAGTTAATGTTCACATAAAACATAAGAATGGGAAACTAAGTGTGATTTCTAACCATAGCAGGGATGTTAACGTGAGACGGGCCGGTTTGCGTATTTCAGGCGGAATTTTACACAAGACATTCTTGGGTTTTCCCAGAATGGTGAGAAAAACTAAATTCACTGAGTGAGCAGCCAGATAGATTTGAGCACCAGGAAGGATATAGTAACTCATATCATTATTCTTTACATCCTTGGTGAGCAGAAAGGCATATCAATTTGAACTAAATATCAAATCTCGCAGATCAGAGGAATGGACTGTGTTTCCACTCCTGTAAGCCAAGAACAGACTCTCTGGTCTTTTCCCAGCCTTGACCTGTCCAGTTTGGGTGAGTTTGTGCCCATGATAGCCTCAGATTCCTGTTTTTGGCTGGCAAAAGCAGAACCTGATGTGGACTTCTTTTGTTATAGCCCATCTACCTCAAAGTTTGATGCTATTCAAAACTTGAGGTAGATGATCTATACAGGACAAGACCACCTAAGGTTCTGCTCTTGTCAGCCAAGAACAGTGTTTGTTTAAGTTACTACAAATTTTCTGCTCATTGTGTTACAAATGTGTTACAAATGTGTTTCAGCCTGCAACAGTTGTGTAACCGTTCTGTGGATACAACAGTATCTGAAATATTCAGTCAGGCCAATCTTACACCAACTGCCATGCCATGGTTAAAGATTCTGATGTTGAATGTGAACAATAACTGAAGCCTATTCATTTTTTTTTATGTAAGCTAGTGTTGCTGATTGGGTGGTGATAATATGCAGTATATATAATAAAAGAAGATAATACAAGTCACTTTGTGTGAAAAGGTTTAGGTTTTAGGTCACTTAACTAGTTGTGATGTAGCGAAGAAAAAACAAACAAACTACTAGTTATCCATCTAAATAGATGGTTTAAGTTTTACTGATCTAAAGTCAAAATTAGGTTCAACCGGTGCCACTGGATTCTATTTTTTAGAACTCACACACAGACACACACACACACACACACACACACACACACACACACACACACATACACACACACACACACACACACACACATACACACACATACACACACACACACACACACACACACACACACATACATACACACACACACACAATATATGACCTTTGCCTACTCATTCTTATGTGTTTAGTGCTACTGTATGAAGCCAGATGTTTCCTAAGTAGAGTTTGGAATGGATAAGTCAGAGATGCAATTACAGTAGATCTCCCTGACTCATTCACCCTTAATATCTGGCAACAGACATCCAAACACTTCTGGGACATATTCTGAAAACCCACACAATCCATATATAAGTATCCGTGTATCAATTTTATTTATGTCTATATATTTTTTTTATGTCTATATATTGTATTTATGTCTTTTAGATACACCACATTATCTTCAGTCAGGATGTTGTGCAACTCTTAAAAAAAACATGTCTAAATACACCATAAACCTTATCTTCATCATTACAGTTGTTAGTACAATGTCAGCATCCAGATATGTAGCTTACTGAAGCCTGTTAACAGAGCACACCTTCACATGCATGGTAAAATTAACTACATTTTTCTACATCTACAACAAACATGGTGTAAAGGCCCAAACACACAACAATGCCAGAACATTCACTCATCTTGATCACTGTTTTCCAGGCAGCACCGTAGCCAACCATCACTTTTCCCTACCTCTTAAATGTCCCTCATCTATTTGCTTTCCAATCAATGACTAGATGCTTTCTAGACTACACTGCAGCTCACTTTCACTTCTCAGTTTCATCAGACAAAAGGTTTACCGATCTTTTTCCCAGACATTTGTCTGAATGGGGATGTCAGAATCAGGATGTTTAGCTAGTATGTGAAAAAATAAAAGAAACTTCTATCACTGTATATTTTACATTTCTTACTATATAATATACTTGCCATAGACCATAGCATGAGCCAATTACAATACACTAAGCAGCTCCAATGCTAAATACATGCTTGTTTATGAGGAGGATAAAAGAAAAAGCTCATCTACAAGAGATTCTATTAATCCCACAGCTATTTGTGAGGAAAGTCCAAGAAAGCAAACGAGTAAGGGTTGGGATGTCCCTAGTGTCTCACCAGTCAGTGACAGCAACAATACAAATCATGAACAAATCATCTGTATATGATCCTAAATGCCGTACAATGTGTACTTAGTATCTTCCTCTGATTTTTAGGCTGCTTTGTGATACAACATAACCAGCAGCTGGGAATGATGCAGTGGATACGTTTTTGTGTTTTAGAAAGCGCAACCTCTTCATTGGCTGCTGTTGTGTAATGAGGAGAGCTAGCTAATGAGGACAGCTAGCTAATAGAAGGAAACTAACAAATAGCCTAAATATTCAAGGAAGGTGCTAGTCTTCATTTTTTCACCTGCTAATTCCCACCCTCCATATTCCTCCAACTAGATTTGACTCTTTTTAAATGGTTTTTAGTGACAGTGTAACAGTAGATGAACCTCTTAACATTCAAAAATGCACTACCTAACTAAAACACACTACGATACGGCGTGGTAGCCTAGCGTATAGGACTACCGATTTGTAAGGTCGTTAGTTTGAATCCCAGGATCGCCAAGCTGCCACTGCTAGTCCCACGAGGAAGGCCCTTAACCCTCAATTGCTCTGTTTTATAAAATGTAAGTGGCTCTGGATAAGGGCGTCTGCTGTATGCTGTAAATGTAACGTAATCACTACCACCATTTATCAACAAATGCTTTCCTTTAGCCATGGTAGCTTTTTTCCTGTGGTTGAAGCCTTTTCATGAACATTTGAGATGATTAGTCTTTGCATTCATAGAAGATCCATGTAGAGGCATAATTAGAGAAAATCCTCTGTGGGCACATCCACAAAGACTGATTCCCAAAGGTATTAAACACTAATCCTCACAGGTGACAAATTCCGACAAAGACAACAACTACCCTCCCCTCCCATTTAGTATGACAAATGTTCAAGGGTGTCTTTGGCATTAACACGATAGGCATTAATGTGCAAAAAACACCTTAATAAAGACTTTTTTTATTTTTTTTTTTAACCAAATCCTTATTCTCTCACACACTCACAATCACATACAGTACACACACACTACTGAGAAACTGCACTGTACTTTATTGTTCCATAGTGGAGCTACAGAAGTACAATTTCACCTAGAGTTCCCATCTGAAGGAAAAGAAATGCAGGTCTTTAGAGTGTGTGTTCTGCCAGAATATTGGTCACCTGAGCTTTGTCCAAAAATCAAAAAACTTGTGTAGTCCAGCCACATATACACACACCTTTCCAACAAGAAAACAAGTCTCGAGGGAATCAGAGCCTTGGTGTATGGAAAATCTTGCATTGAGTCAAACTGAGTCATTTTAGTTACCTCAAGCACTTAATGTCACGATTTAATATGTGCTTGGAACGCTTCATGATCGGAACATGCCCTTGTATGAAGACTGCATATACAGTATGTAAAGAAAATAAAAGATACATACAAGTAGGGTGTTAAGCCAAAGGTATTATTATAGCCCACATTCTAATACATAAAAACATTTGTAAGCCAGACTGGTGCAACAAGTCAGCAAGCTTTTTTTTTTTTTTTTAACCCTGTTTTAGTCAATGTTGTTCACTGCATCACACCTATTCTGTTGTTGTCAGGATTTGTTCTAGGGAAATGTTCCACACCCAAACCAAGCTCCTCAAAAATGAATTTAGATTTATACCAGAACACAATGAAAATTAAATGCTGGGTATTTTAAAGCGAATGATTTCACAGATACTCGTCCAGTCGGCTTGTCCTTATTCACCACAAACCCAACATCATGGTAATGGGCTTTAATGGTGTGGGAAATTAAATGAATCATGGATATGGAGTTTAGGAAAATTAGCCTGCTCTAGTTATAGTCTGTAAAACATTAGTATTTTACCCCCTACCAGGAGGAACGCTGCTGCCTCACAACTCCATGTTTCCTGATTCGGGCCTAAGCTCGATCTGTGTAGTTTTTCATATCCAAGTCCAAGTGTCTTAAAGTATCCAAACAACATGATATTAGGTAGTAAAAGTAATTTGCGTTAGATGTGAATGCAAGTGTGTTGTTTAAAAGATTTCTAAAGATGAATGAATGAATTATTTAGCAACTCGTATAACGTGACAAGTTTGAGTGGGATCAAAAATGTTACCCATCTAAAATTCATTCCCATAATGTATTTGTTGCAAGGGGAACCTGCCATGAACCTCTTGTGTGTTACTGTTTCCTTATATGCCTGTTTTTCTATAGCACTTTGGACCAAATGTAGGTTGCTTTTAAACGTGGCTTAAAATTGAATAGGATTGATGGACTGAAGTCTACTTCAATAGATTAATTACTTCTTTATGTATGCTAGAAGACGTATTCACTAAACATGTGCCTGAAAATACATGACTCGTGAGATAGCTCGGATGCGTCTTCCTTATTTGTCATTTCTTATTGTACATATAATAGATAATCTATTTCACTTATTATTTTTGCTTCTGCATCTCTGTTTCTGTTCTGTTCAGCACTTCTTCTTAAACTTCACGTGAAGACTTCATGGTTCCTTTTTAAAATCAACTTGAGAAGCAAACATGTTCCATACACAATTTCTAGGCTGAGATAATATACAGCATAAATATATATATATATGCTGTATATAAATATATATATATATATATATATATATATATATATATATATATATATATATATATATATTTTTTTTTTTTTTTTTTAAAGAATATTACTTAACATTCAAAATATCTCCGATTACCAATATACAGCAACTGAGTTTTCAATATGCAGAGGTGAGGCAAAACAGGGTGATTCTGGGAGCTCCCGATAACAGTCACACGGCATCAACTTACATCATTTCAAGTAGGTTGCACTGGAGGACAAAGCTCTCTTTGACCACAAATAGGAGGAGAGAGAAGGAGGGGAAAAAAACCTGAGCCGTCATTATTTTAATCAGGCCCTGCTTATAGATTGAAGATAAAAAAAAATTGTAAGCTTTGAAATATCTGTTGCCATCATCTTATTATTGCCAAGTGGTCAATTTGAACATTTTAATGATTTGTATTCATTCATTGATGTATTTTACATTGGACATATTTAATATCTACATGGTAATGTTTCCCATGTGGCATCCCATTTTAGTCACATAAGGTCACATGATGTTTTAACGGTGGCTTAGTGGTTAGCACGTTCGCCTCACACCTCCAGGGTCGGGGTTCGATCCCCGCCTCCACCTTGTGTGTGTGTGGAGTTTGCATGTTCTCCCCGTGCCTCGGAGGAAACCCCCGAGTACTCCAGTTTCCTCCCCCGGTCCAAAGACATGCATGGTAGGTTGATTGGCATCTCTGGAAAATTGTCCCTAGTGTGTGAATGAGTGTGTGCGTGCGTGTGTGCCCTGCGATGGGTTGGCACTCCGTCCAGGGTGTATCCTGCCTTGATGCCCGATGACGCCTGAGCACAGGCTCCCCGTGACCCGAGGTAGTTCGGATAAGCGGTAGAAGATGAATGAATGAATGAATGCTTTTCACCTGTAATCACATGATATTTGAAATGCATGGGATTTTTCTCTAAGAGAAAGCAGGCAGGTTAGTTAGGCTTCCAACTTCCCACCTTTGCACAGCAAAATTTTGCACCTCACTCAGCTTGATAATTAACTCATGAGTCAAATCAAGTGATTATAGAGCAAAGCAAGACACCAAACCTTACCATGCGTGTGTTTTTCCAAGCTCTAAACCTAAGAAACAGCAAAGACCACATTTATATATGTATCATAAAAATCACATGACTTCAGCTTGAGAGAAGCAAAAGAATAATCAATGTTAGGTAATAAAGAATTTGACCTCTTTGCCATTACATTGTGTAAACACCATTAAGCAGCAGCCAGGACGCTAAGTGTAAAACAGGAGGAACAAACAGCTCAGTCAGACAGTGTGACCTACACAAACATGAGCGCAGATAAAAAGGTGTGCATCGACCCACAGGACGAGAACCGCGACACCTTTTATCTCAGGTTAGGGAGATGCCGTGGGAGCCAGAGAGCATCTGCATGGTCCCTGGGAATGTTCGTAGGAGAACAGGAACTTTCTAACTGATAGATGAACGTGTCAGCACCGGGGTGTTCTTCACCTCTTTGTTAGCCTTGCACACAAGCTGACGAAATTCAAGTGCAGCATGTTAAAAAAGAGAGAGAGAGAGATAACAAAGACAAGACGACAAGAGGCTGTCCTGTAGTAGTACGTTTAGAAGTGGCACAGACTTGAAACCTTCATACAGACACGTATGCACATACACTCAGGATCTATCTTCTCTTCAAAAGCCTCCGTCGATTACGTAATGATAAAATCAGTATCAGGGCCATACCAGCATATTTACATAACTAAGAAAAAACCCAACCAAAGACATACACAGATACAGCTCAGCTCAGAGTTCAGCATACGGGTCACAAGCATTATATAAACTCAGATGTGTAATGGTTTGTAATGTTTCCCTCCATGCTTTGCACTAATGACTCATTGACTGAGACAGGTACGGGCAGATGCCACAGACAGACAGTTTGTGAGCGACGTGCTCAGAGGCCCATCGCCCATAATGCTGCATTTCGTTCAGACAGAAAGGCAGACTGATAGTCATCTGCCCGGGAGGCCCTGTTTCCACAGGCTGAGACTGAGGCAGCCGGAGATGAACATTATAAGAGAATACAATAAGAGAGCTATTAAACGAATCAAAAAATGATTAATGGCTTCACTCTGGGAAAGGGATTAATCCTGGACTAGATATAATAAACACACAAGTGTTTTAAGAAACACACAAGTGTAGGCTGTAAAAGAATTCATGTAATAGCTTGTATTCACAATATTCAGTGTCTTCAGTCCAAAATACCTTTTCAAGTCTTAGATACGTTTTAGGAGAATCCTGTCAGAATACTGCTCCAATAATTTAAAATAAACACCAACAAACATAAGTTTAGTAACTGTTAATAAAGCAGATAGCCTTCTAAATCGGATCGACACACCTTCTCTCAGCTTATTGCATCATTTTATTCATTCAAATCATACTTTCTCGTTCACACCGTGTACTAGAAGCAGCAGTAAGAAGCTACAGGACAAACACACAACCAGCAGAGAATTTGAAGCTCTTGGGTTTGTTCTGTTGCACAGTGAATGCACTAATTATGTTTTATATCATTTTTGCTTTGGGCTCCTTTGCACTCAACTGGTTTTGCTGCTGGCTTGAAGTTACTCGTATAGAGTTTAAAAACACATTTCGGATGAACGTCTGCTCTCAGTTGAACAGATTTCACAGTTGTCTGACTGCATTTTCCAACATGCGTATGAATGAAAAATCTTTATGAAGTAATAGTCTCTTTTGAAAAGCTTTTTATTTGTTCAAATACACAAATCACACAAGAAAAATAGTGGTTATGGTGTTGGCCTACTGATCAGAAGGTTGTGAATCTCAGGTCCACTGAGCTGCCACTGCTGGGCCCCTGAGCAAGGCCCTTAACCCTTGATTGCTTTAAGTTGTATAAAATGAGATAAAAATGTACATCGCTCTGGATAAGGGCTTCTACCGAATGCTGTAAATGTAACCGAATTAGCCAAGCTAGAAGTGAATTCCAGTAGTTATGTTTTTCTCACCTTCCCCGTCTATTCACATCTGTAATATTTTCTATTTTAGCTGAAGAATATTGATAAGCTTTGTATTATTTTACCAGAGCTGTAAACATTACATTTTTATATTTGAGGGCAGTCTAGCCAAGCGGTTTCCTGTTTCTACCCTATGTGTGGTCTGTTTGTATTTGCTCCCCATGTTTTCCTCATGGTACATGTTTTGGTGGTTTCCTCCTGGTACTCTGTGGTTTCCTTCCCATTCCAAAACCATGTGTTGTAGACTTGTGAATGTAGGCTCCAGGTTCCTTGGGATCCTGTGTAGGTACAATGATGAGCATTAACCAGTAGAGAAAATGCAGAAATGTACTGTATGTAGATAGTGTTTAGTGACTTTAACAATCAATAGATTGTGGTATAAAGAAAATGTTAGCGGAGGCCATGACAAGACCCATCCCAACCAAGACCACAGTTTATGTGTGTATCTACATGTATCTACATAGGCATGATTTTAATACTTAGCAATATTTCCATATTAGTCTCTAGGTTAAAAGTATAATTATAAAATACCTTCTAGCTGTATACCAGACAGGAAAAAAAGACACTGAGACGGTCCTGACCCTGAATATTCCTGAGCTTAGGTGATACCAAGACCTTTGACATGACAGCCATAACTATCTGTGTTCTGCTGACATCTTAACCGAGTGAAATTCTCCGACTATTTCAGTTTGTCTGAGTTTTTCTCAGTCTTAAGCAAAAAGGTCAGAGCACCGAAAGCTGTGACCTGAGCTGGTGGAGGTCTTTCTGCTTTACATAGAGACAGGGAGCAGGAAAGCCCAGAAAGCGATGGGGAAAAAACCCTCATAAGTCGTAATTGTCTGGAGTGTGGAAGTAGACATGGAGGGAAGCTCCAAGCAGTTTTTTCTTCTTTCTTTCTAATTATAATGTTTTTCTAAGTAAACCACCGAGTTTACTATATCATATAGAACAGCATTTAATGTGTGTTTGCATAATCTGGACATTTTTATAGATGCGAATGTTTTACTCTTTGTATAAAGATAAACAATAAAAAATAAAAAAAAAAGGATTCTTCTTCTGCCTCCTACAAACATCACGACGGACTGCTGTTCTGTTTAGGTCAGGAGAAGTGTGATTGCTGGCAAATGTCCTCCATTTTAATGCTATAACACAGAGTTGCCTATTTAATAACAGCAGCAGTTAAACTTGCTGCCAAACCTATCAAATAATACAAGATGTCAAGCTCCTGAGTATGAAATGTGGTCTTTGATGATTTTTCGCATTTGCTGGCCAAGGCGAATTAGCACTTGACAGAGGAGCTTACAAAATCAGGAGAAAAGTAGAGCGAAATCCCCAAATGCATCTAAACTAAACACAATCCTGAAATGGTTTCAGTGTTTCTCACATCATTCTTCTTCATACGCAGGAGCACAATCACACACGCACGCACGCATGCACACACACACTCACACACACGTGTATACACACAGTCTTCCTCTTCTTGGCTCCTGTGTTACTGCATCTCCTGTCATGGCTGACCCTCTCCCCCCTCCCACACTTGACCCTCCTCCTCCCTCACTGCCACACTCTGTATTGCTGGTGATAATTACTGCTGAATAGATTTCCAGATTCCCATGGATGTCAGTCTAGCCCTTGGCCTTCTACACTAATAGACCTCTTCAACCATGCACACACAGACACACACACACACTCACACACCCCATACCCTCTCTCGCACTCCTTTCGCTTCTCATGGCAAGTAAAAAGAGAAGAATGATGCAACCAAGAGATTATGAAATGATTAGGAACCAATATGATTATGAAATCTCTTAATTTGACACCTCATTACCAGAGGATAGTTTTATTTCAAGTGATAGTTGCCCTATAACCAAGAGCCTGGTTGTTGCACCTGGTGCCTTTAAAACCGTAGAGAAATAACAGCATCTAAAGAAAATCCATGATTACGATGCGGCCATCCCCCTGAACGTCATTACTGGTGAAACAACAATGAGCCACTTCTCTGTTGTATTAAAAGAGATTAACTTCCTCCACAGGTTAAAAATAAAAGGTATTAATCAGCATTTCAAAACAAGCAGAAAACCCTTTGAAAAGGTCAAAACTGATTAGAGTGGTGCTTTGGAAAGTGTTCCCAGGACTTGAAAAAGAAAAGAGAGAGAGAAAAACAGATAAACAGAAAAACCAAGACTGATTTTCCTCCATTTCAGCTTGGTGGCAGGGTACATCATGCTCTCTGAGTATCCTTGCCCCATTGCCAGCTGTAAACGGATACATGTATTCCTTAGCCAAATTGGCATGTCTTTCCCTTAAGCTGCCACGCACCAGAGCCAATCGCTCTGCCTCATCCAGCACCGTCAGCCAATCGCGGCCCAGGAGCACGCTGGATCTGGTGTTTTACCTGCTCAGATGAAATAAAATACTAATACATCAGTGAGGAAGCACAATGAAAGCCTTTTATTACAGTCCAATGAGTCAAATAAATCAATAGCTTAATTAATACGAGAACAAACTGTGACTAAACCTTCTGCTTTATAAGCACCAAGAGATCTGGTCTAAATCATCTATTAATTCACCTTGTTTCAGGTATCATATGGATGCTTGAAAGGTTACTAATGTGAAGACGTCTTCCCCAGGCTCACTTTGCTCTGTCCTTGGGTTGCTTTTTGGCTGATGATCTCAGGAAACCTTGAAGATGTCTTTTCTCTAGCATTTGGAGATCTGGAGCTATTCCAGTCCCAGAATAATTGTGGTGCATTTTTTTTTGTTCTCTTGAAGGCAGGATCACTTGAGGAAATGTTTTGAACCGCACTTAAAAGCACAATGTGTGCACCCTTTTCAGGCCCAGCAAATTTGGCCAGAGGCCCCAAACCAGCTTTGGGCTCAAAATTCTCATTAGAGGCTCGGGGAAATGACCATTTGTCTGTGTGTGATACCATGTGGAAAAAAAGTACATTTCATTGGTTCGGGTCAGAGGTCAGTGGTTGGAAACCCAACAAGCCTGAGCTGCCAAAAAAAAGCACGGCTACTGAAGGGCTCCAAGTAGGAAAGCCCAACTAAGAATTGACGTCACCTGGCAAAGGCACAGCATGTAATTGCGTAAAATAGAGGTCGCCTTACACAACAAGAACTACAGCGTTTAACCACTAACCTTAAGCTTAACAAAAAAGTAAATTTTTATCTACCAGCTAATAATGTGCTATTTTTTTCTTTCTATATTTACAGCTTTCCTTTCAAACCAAGAAGGCAAAACAAGCAAGAAAAAAAAAGAAAGGAAAAAAAAAGAAGAAAATCTGACAAGAGACTCAACAGAGGGAGCTGAGAGGATTTGCTGATGTGACTTAGAGCTGCTAATGCCTGTCATGCGATTGGACAGAGTCATGAGGAAACACAAAAGAAAAGAAAAGGAGGAGGAGAAGGAGAGAAAAATCCTCTTTAGCGCAACCTCCTCTAATTAATTCAGGAAAAATGAATCATGGCAGGCCATTCCAAACACACCCAAAGTTTTTAATCACTTCATATCCCCCAAAAGACACCCCCCCACCTCCCCCCCGCCTATTTGAAAAGAAAAGAAAGAAAAGCAGACAGGATTTCTTCGTTTTTTGAATTTAAATTGATGCGTTCATGGCTTTAGCGTGTGCACCCAAGAAATCATGCCATGAGCTGCACTTTAGAATCCTGTGAGCCATGCAAACATGAGAAGCTGGCTTATGGAAAGTAGTGTGGAGGCGTTGGGGGTGGGTGGTGGGGAGGATAATTGGTGAAGACCCCACAGCACACATACACACAGACAGACACACACATACACACACACACACACGCAAACACCCCACTCTCCCTCCCCATCGTTTCCCAGGACTGTTTACCACAAACAGCCCAGTGCTGCCCACATTCACTATCAATAGCCAGATGGGCCAATGCCAAGGTCTGCCTACCGTTACCCTGACGACACAGCATCCAACTACGTATTGGTGTGAAGGCGGGTATGATGTCATTCCAGAACACGGTGGGGGCCAATCAAACCCTGAGAAAATTATGTCACCTTTTGTTCGGCCGCTCCATTGAGTGGCATAGAAGTGCAGTGAATTGAAAGCTGCAGAGGTCATTTTTTCCCCCCAGAGATGCATGCAAGACAAAGAGAGAGAGAGAGAGAGAGAGAGAGAGAGAGAGAGAGAGAGAGAGAGAGAGAGAGGGCAATAAAAGGGAAAGGCAAAGACTAGAAAGCAGGCGACAACACTGTGGTCATGCTAATGTTGTCAAACAGAGGAATAACCATAAAACCGCCATGAAACACAACCTCTGAAACACTGAGCCATGCCAGCATGTGTCTGAAAAACCTCTGATTAAAACCTTTAATTTGTGACACTATCTTTCAGACTCAACAAATATTTCAAAGCAGCTGACAAAGTTGGAATATAAAACCCAAACTTGTTGTTTGGGATACGTTTATTAGTTTGGTCTGAGTTTATTGCATCTGAAAAGAAAGGAACAAGAGCAGTCTCACTCTGTTTGTGTCTCATTTTCTCTGCCAGCTGCTACCCCCACTGCACTCATTCCTCTATCCTCCAACCACAGCAGAGCTTCACTCAGAGTCACTCCATCCTCCAACCGCAGCGGAGTCAGTCACAGGGGCAGCAGTGAACGACACTTGAATAGGAAATGACCACAGAGGGGTTCCATAAGTTTTGTGCCATCCATCTCTCCCCAGCATGCTCACACACACACACACACACACACACACACACACACTCTATTCAAACGTTTCTCAATTTCAAAACAAATTTCTTAAATGTCACCAAAAGGAAATGCAAATGAATCTTTTTCTATGTCAAACTCTTGAAGATGGAAAAAAAAAGTTAAAGACTACAACGCTATAATTCAATAATGCATGGCTGTGTACAGAAAGAAAAGAGCGCCAACAACAGTGGAATGGATAGATCTGACATCAAATATTTCTTCAGTCATTAGTCTTCAGTAAGAGCTTTTTTCCGCTCAGGGTCTCAGATTCATGTTGCATTTGTTCATGAAATTAAGAAAACCTCTATTTCTTTGTTTTGATATATTTAGATATAGTGCTTTACTCTGTCATGATTTAGAACAAATATGCTTTCATTTTTACTATTTTTCTCTTTACATCTTTATTGATTGATCCATTTTTCTACCTCAGCCAAACATATCATTTTTTCCAGTATGTGTGTGTTTCTGTTTAGGATTCCTTCAAATTTGCAGCATTTTCATAATTAAGCTGGATGGAAACACATGGGAATACATACAGTACCTACACACACACACACACACACACACACACAGAGCAATAATATTATATTTATATTATATCAATATATCAATATTAGCATCCCAATACACAATTACACTTGGTCTAAGACTGAAGGAGTCTAATGCTGCTTGCAGATGATTGGATTTTAAAAGGACCTTTGTGTTTTTCCATGTTAAATTAAACATGGAATTAATTCTATAATTTGCACTGCCACTCTATTAGTAGATATACTGTAAATATATGATGGTGTTTATTGTAAAACTCATGACGTTCTGCAACACGCACGATAAGCTTGATGAGCTTGAGCCACAGTGCTCGTATAACACATTTATGATCCTAAAATCTGAATCTTTACATGTAAACACGGCATACAAAGAAAAACTGTGTATGCCAATTTACCACACACACACACACACACACACACACACACATACAATGTGCACACCATTATGGATATTACATTATATGCATGACCATGTCTATGCAGAAATGTAGTCAAGTGAATGATTTATAAACTTCAGCTACCATAAGCTCACCTTTTATGACTGAAACAAACTGTTTATGCAACAGTTGGATTCTCCAAAAGTTAATTATCATGCAGGCGGAATTCAAAAGTGTGCTTTAGACTACTGACAATGGAAGTGTTGGACATTGCTACAGACTAGGAGAAGGACTGGAAGGCTTTTTGACTCATCTTTGGGGCTGGCATATGCGTCATTTCTGACAATGGTTATCCTACTAGAATTGGTGCCAGCTTTGGCGAGATCATCTGACAGAAATTACTTTGATGGCATGGACTGATCCTCAGGGGACATACAGCACATACTGTGGGAGTTAGTGATCAGCTTCCTATGCTTCTGCATACATCTTAAAACCACCTGTGGGACTAGAGAAAGCCAGAAGTGTAAGATGTATAAAACTTATAAAGCAAACCTTACAATCCTTATTCTGGGACAATGGAGACATGAAAATGAAAGTTCTGCACAGTTCCATTAGCAGGACCATGTCCTGAGCTTGTATAGCATGACAATCTTAAAGAATAGTTTTTAGGACTTCACTTAAGCACCTCAAATCTAGAACGTGACAGCATAATCCATCCGTCTTCTGCACAAATAAGTCATTAGAGCACAAGTCATTCTTGTTTGCTTTGAAAGAACTTCTTGGATCAGAGTGACATCGTTGTTGCGGTCTGATATTAATGAGGTCTTGAGCTCTGAAAAGCCAGTGCTAGAACGTGACCTTGCCATCAGAAATATCTGATCTGAAGTGATTCCTGCCTTGATCCATAGTTGAGCAATGTTTTAGGTTGCTAAGCATCATGTTTGGATCTGCTCCATGGGCATACCAACTCCAAGTCCAGACCATACAGTATACCTCCTTCATTTGTCATGAAGTAATGAGGAAACAGGACACATCAACCATGAAACTACTACATTTGAGCCTGTGTACATGGGGCGACAATGTAAAAACATCCTAATTCTTGTCATTTCTAGACGATTATAATGCAATGCTGTTGTTAAAACCACTGAATGTCACATCTTGATTGTGGTGTTGTACAGAGGCAGAATGATGAACCTGACTATAGACATGAAACGGCTATTATTTCTTACACTGCTCACTGCTGTTAAACCTGTGAACGTAAACAAAGCTTTTTAAATAAAACCTCATACATCTCATACAGAGAACAATATTGCAATTGTGTGTTCAATAATGTTGTGTAGATCATGTAGCACTATCAAACCCTACTCAGGCTGCTGCCATTTTAAGTGTGGCTTCAGTGGCTAGTGTACAGCCACGACCTACATCCGATTTACATCCATTTTTTTGCCAAATGCTGGGGCTAATATTAACCATAATGGTTTAACTACAGGGTCATTATCAGCATTTAATAAATCCAGATCATTTTCCTTTAAGTACGGCTCTTTTGGAGGACTTTCAGGTCGGACAATCGCAGTCTCAACTCCAGAATCATTGATTTCATCTAAATATCTGCCACCAAATTATTCGGGTAAGGTACTTTGTCATAGTATACAATGCAATGATTTTTTTATTAAACTATCTTTTTTTAAACTAACTGAAGGTAAAAAAAGAGGGTTAAGAATAAAAAAACAGCACAGTGTAGAAAATAAATAAGATATACATTGATTATTTGAAAGTTTTTTGAGATGTAGATAGAGTGTGAAAGCTGGATTGTACACTGAGATGTATTAATTCATCCAGGACGTAGTGCTAGGTGATAAAAACGCTCTTTATATGATTATACGCTTTATATGATCAGGCTGCATCCGTTGTCTGTTTCAGTGTGTTATAACCCTGTATTTAACTATTCAATGCTTTCTCTACACATGGATTGTTTACCCACAGTTCAGGAACAGTTACAGTGGTCAGAAAATAATGATAAGGAAAGACAGGATGATGACAATGTGATGAGGAAGTTAAACAGTCTGTTCATGACCATATTGTTCCAAAGAAAGGCCACATCAACAGTAGATCTTGTTTGCATATTATAAGACTGACCAAACTCAGCTAAGCCTAAAATGTGTCACTGTTTAGTGCTGAGAAATTCAGCTTAGATGTTCCATCATTAAAGAAAATAAAACGCATTCAATTGAACACATAATGGCAGACTTGGACAAATCACTAGCTTGGGTGCGAGGGATAAGCAGATTAAGTGTCAGGACTATGTTTTGATTGTTGTTGCCTTGGATTCACGAGTCTTTTCATGGTGAGGAAACTAGAGGAACAAAATATATCACCGCTTCTTCCTATCGAATTTAGAAATAGTTGCCATTTGTTTTGTATTTTTTAATTATTAATCCTGTAATTTAACAACAGCACATGCTTCTAAATCCCAGCACTATAGACATAATCTATAGATGGGGTTAGCGGTCTGGAGAAGAGCTTTTACTATGCAGATGAGTTAGCATGAACTGATGACTGTCTATTCAGAATCAGAAACACGCTGACGTATGAAAGTACTGAACAAACAAGCAATATAAAGAGAAGTGCAAAGTTGTCATATGTATACGTTAAACTTTGTGTACTGTACACCATCGCTGTATAAAAATAGCTTTATTTGTACCGTACTTCCAGTTTCACACAATTATTTCCGCATCCATTTAGCCAAACAATAATTTAGCCACATTTCTTTTTTTCTTTGTTTCTGTGGAGCGCAGAAAAAAAATCACCAAAGCCAGTTGCTACAGACTCCATCTTCACATCTCTCATGGTTAATCTTGTGAGAAAGCCAGATTCAGGGATTTTACTGTACAGTATGTAGATCATATACAGAGTGCATGCTGCTTTGTCCATCAACAAATCAATTCATTTTATTTCTATAGTGCATTTAACAATAAAAATATTCACTAAGCAGCTTTCAAGAAATTCAGGATACATTTCTATATTTTCAGTTGAACCCTAATTAGCAAGCGAGAGGTGACGGTGTCAAGGAAAACTTCCTGGGGCGACATGAGGAAGAAACCTCGAGAGGAAACAGACTCATAAAGGAACTCAATTCATCTGGCTGACACCATAGAGTGTGATTCTACACTGTACTATATGGCCATCAAAATTCAATTATCTAAGCAGGAAATGCATTTTAGTTTTAAAACGTGTGCAGTACAACTACTCTGAGATTCTGAAAATGTGCAGTTTGTCTGTTTTTAAAACATATAACTTGCTATATATTATTACATTACAGCTTTTAGCTACTAGTTAAAAATTTGTCCAGCCTTTGCAGAGAGCTTTAAACTGTGTCCAAGTTAATATACATGCATAAACTGTGTGCATGTATGTTATATTACTAATCGCTTTCATTTTAAAGTAACAAACACAGATGTATTTTATGAACATAATCCTTCAATTCAGATATCAAGCTCCTTATATAAATTCGTTCAATAATATTTAGGATAATTATTGGAGCTTTACAGATTTTTTTTTAAAATTCTGAACGTTGCACTTACAATACAACAGGTCATAGTTGACAATATTTATACTCTATTTGTTTTGAGTTATTGTAGCATGTACGGTAGCTGGTGCCCATCTTTGGTTACGAGCAAGTTAAGATTTTGTCTGCGGATGTAGTGTGTGAGTCCTGGACCGTGGCTCGGTGTAATTGTGAAAGAACAAGGGGTCTGATATTTGGTGGGAAAACCTCAAAATCTCTAGCTCAAATATTTGAGATGATGAGGAGAGGAAGAAGAAAAAGGATTTGAACAGTATCAGCTGGAGGACTGAAATGGAAGGTAACACACTATTTAATCTTTTTTTGTTTTTGACGTCTATGATATTGAAGAAACGGAATAAGTGTCTTCTTGGTGTGAATTAAATTCTTCATTTGCTTCAGAAAGGGATGCGCATGAGATCATGAATGAACCAAACAGCCAGGTTAAGGAACACAACTTCTCTTGAGAACAGGGTATGACAACTACAGTACACCAAGTTTCTATATATAGGTACAAGGAACAAAGATATAAAACATACTGGTTTAATTTAGCAGAAAAGCCTAATCATTGTGCGTAAGAGGAAAAAAAAAGTCTAGCAGACTTTTACAGACAAAATGAAGGGGTGGTGCCTTGAGAGAAACTCACGTGTTCCAAGTTTTCCAAAGACAGGGAAGTACTGTAAGTAAAGGCCAGGACAAACCAGATTAACCAAAATTAGTCACCATGATGTAACATTAGGGGGAAAAAATATCCAGATGTGTCACCTATATACCTGATAGTATCACTAGCTAAACTCACATGCTTCTGGACATTTTATTTCTTTTTTCTAAAAAGAACAGCCTGGTCATGCCGATGTAATTCATACAGGATATGGGCTGGACAGACCTGTCCTACCTGCTCCAGCTCTGCTTTTGAGATTAAAATACGACAAGAGCACATGATGATCTTGGCAAATATTCCAGCGCTTTTATTTTGTACATTTGTGCTTTGGGATAAAAACAGGCAAATTAGTACAAAAAAATGGTCTGAAAGTGAGATTGAAGTGAGTCAGACAATCAAAACACACAGCAAGTAGACTAGCAAATGTTATTTTTTTTTTGAAAATCAAAAGTATTCCTAATTCTTAAAGAATAACGTGTGCTTCCAGTTCATTGGCTCACAGTCCAGTTTCTTAAAAGGGAAAAAAATAAAAAGTTTTGAGCCCATGATGTCATGGAGAGAGAAAAAAAAAATACAAGGTACTTTTTGGTAATCTTGTCTGTGTTGCTTAAACAGATGACGAGCAGGCGGTGAAAACGTAAAACATGATGAAGCACGTGATGATTCCCTGTGATGTGACATCATCTGCATTGTACCTGTCTGATTATCCTCACGGCACACTTCTGTGAAAGCTTATCTTCCTCCTGTATGTTTAATCCATCCGTGACCTGAAAAATAAAATAAAACAAAAAAAAAAACAGTCAGAGAAGCAGAGGCAGGTCTTGGTATTTGATGTCAATGTACAAATGTGCTGCTTCTGGTCACAAATGAAAGACATTTACACACTTAAATGTGAAAACATTGCTGTATCAGATCAGACCAGATCAGAATCAGGGATTTTTATGCTTGATTTTTTTCTCAGAAACCACATTAAACACAGCATCTGAGGATATGCGATTCCTCACTTGCTAAAAGGAAAAAATGGATGAAATAAATCATTGAATTTTCAATTACTCCCACTGGGCAATATGACAGTATTCAGTTAATTCAATTCATTTCAGTAAGCTTTTTTGGCATGACGGTATACATGAAGAGTTTTGCCAAAGCATGACAGAAGAAAGAAGAAGTGTGATTAATAAACATTACTATTAAACATAAAACGTCTAATGCCTGTATAGAAATAAGAAGATGAGGTAAAAGTAATTATTTATTCATTTAAAATATATATTAATATATTAAGGAAGTTTGTCCATGTTAGGCATAAGGGAGAATTGGGGTGAAGTTCATTCATTCATTTTCTACCGCTTATCCGAACTACCTCGGGTCACTGGGAGCCTGTGCCTATCTCAGGCATCATTGGGCATCAAGGCAGGATACACCCTGGACGGAGTGCCAACCCATCGCAGGGCACACACACACTCTCATTCACTCACGCAATCACACACTAGGGACAATTTTTCCAGATGCCAATCAACCTACCATGCATGTCTTTGGACCGGGGGAGGAAACCGGAGTACCCGGAGGAAACCCCCGAGGCACGGGGAGAACATGCAAACTCCACACACACAAGGTGGAGGCGGGAATCGAACCCCGACCCTGGAGGTGTGAGGCGAACGTGCTAACCACTAAGCCACCGTGCCCCCCTTGGGGTGAAGTTGTTTTTTAAAATATATTTCACACAATTATTTGAATTTGCTTTACTCTGTTTCACTATGTTAGAAAATCCAGATGTGTCTCCACTTTATTGCTGTTGCACTGTGTGTATACGATCTGGCCTTTAGTGAGCCACGAGTTCTTGGATATTATGTATTTTGTAATGACATTGTGGTGATGATGCTGTAATTTGGTTTAATTAGTGGTAATTAGGTTGTGTGCTGTTTTAAATGTAAACAATTGTAAAAAAAAAAAAATAAATAAATTGTAAAAAAGTTACAGATTTTACGGAATTAAAAAAAAATGAATGGCAATTTATTTCCGCACACATTAGCGTTGGCATTTGTGAGCTCAGGAGGAAGAAGGCAGACCGAGATCTCCTTCAAGTGTATAATTATATACAAGTTCAATGACAGAAATCAGTATGAGAGTCGTGAGGATGAGCACAGGAAAGTCTTTAAGATTACAGCAGCAGTTCTTGGATGCAAATCTGTAGTATCAGGTGAGATTATCTGCTCAAGCTAGGGTGAGCTGGAAGTACAAATCATAGGGGGATCCATGCAGGACCACCCACAGCAGCACATGGTGAATCACAAGACCATCTAATGACCTCACGAGCCCAGTCAGAACACGTCTGGCACATTGTTCTTCACCTTAGGCTGGGATTTTGCCAATTAGCTAGTTCTTAGTTATTTGCTAGAAATTACACTGTCTGTCCTGGCCTGCAGCTCCAGAGCAGTAGAGACATCAGAAACAGAGACACAAGCAGCAGAGACACAAGTGTAACCCATAGAAAAAATAGTCTCCAAAGAGCAAGCTTCCATGTATGATTTTATATATATATATATATATATATATATATATATATATATATATATATATATATATATATATAATTTAATTGTGTTGTAGCCTTAAAGAAGACTGTAAGAGTGAGTTTACTGTGACCAATTGGGCAAAACTGACATTGTCGACGTGATGCATGAAAATGATTTATTATTATTTTTCTGCCAGTCTAGAACTTTTTGAACTCAGAACTGGACTTTTTGAAATCAGATCAGAAATCAGAAAGATCTTTATTGCCAAGTATGTTTTCACAAACGAGGAATTTGTCATTGATAGGTGAACTGTACAGTATGTGTGTTCAATGGTGTTATTTGAAGTCACTGACAATTTTGTTCATGTTCTATTATAAAGTTGTATTTACAGTATAGACATAGAATTATTCTGTGAATTGCTGAGCATTTAAAAGATCATCAAAAGAGAGCATTTTTGTTTCTTTTGTGAACTTAACTGATCTAAAGAATTGGGTATATAAACTGTATAACGGAGTTAACAGATTCCAATTAGAGGTGTTGTAACATGGCATTTATGTCAAGCAGCAGAGACACAAGCAGCAGACACAAAGGCAGAGGAGGCACGAGGATCCGAGAAGAGATGAGAAGAGACACAAGCAGCAGAGACACAAGCAACAGAGGCACAAGCAACAGAGGCACAAGCAACAGAGGCACAAGCAACAGAGGCACAAGCAACAGAGGCACAAGCAACAGAGGCACAAGCAACAGAGGCACAAGCAACAGAGACACAAGCAACAGAGGCACAAGCAACAGAGGCACAAGCAACAGAGACACAAGCAACAGAGACACAAGCAACAGAGGCACAAGCAACAGAGGCACAAGCAACAGAGACACAAGCAACAGAGACACAAGCAACAGAGGCACAAGCAACAGAGGCACAAGCAACAGAGACACAAGCAACAGAGACACAAGCAACAGAGGCACAAGCAACAGAGGCACAAGCAGAAAGCTGCACGTCCTCCGTGGCCCAAACCTGCCTCATCTCTTCATCTTTTATCTGCTGGCTGCCTGCCCTGCATTGGCCATATTTACTACACAACACCTAACACCACTGAAAGAGAGAGACAGGAACATTGGAGGTGCACAAACTTGTTTAAATTCTATTGTCCTAATGTTCCTCATGTGAAAGAAAAAAAAAAAATATATATATATATATATATACCAAATACATATAAAGAAAACAATGCTTTAGTAAAAGAACAAATGTTTTACGTGTTCACACAGTGAGCACTTTATAAGCTGCTCTGTAGATGCTTGTCTTAACATGCATGCCCGCCCACACACACATGCCCGCCCACACACACACACACATGCACACACATACACCTCTCGATGCTAGAACCTAGCTAACAGGAATTCTGATTATAATCAGCCCACACACCAGTACCAGAACCAGGACAACTGTACGTACACACACACACACACACGCGCACACACACATGCACACACACACACATGCACACACATGCACACACACACACATGCACACGCACACACATGCACACACACACGCACACACACACACACGCACACGCGCGCACACACACGCACACACACACACGCGCACACACACACACGCACACACACACACGCACACACACACATGCACACACACACACGCACACACACACATGCACACACACACACATGCACACACACACACGCACACACACACACACACACACGCACACACACACACACGCACACACACACACGCACACACACACACACGCACACACACACAGCAGTGACTCTCTTTGAAAGGCTTTCTGAGATAAGCAAAATGTTTATTTGATCCGTCACCAGGATCTGAGGCTGGAGAGAGCGTTTGAAGTGATATCTCTGTCATTGCTTTTCACATAATTCTATCAGCACTAGAAACCCTACTGTCTTTTCCCTGACGAATTTCTCAAGCACTGAAGCCAAGATGACGGTTGTCTGAGCCAGTCTCACCGTTTATACAGTTTATTCAGTCAGCACTGAATCTTGCTGCAATTAAATCAGGCCTCTTTCATAGTTTTTTCTTCCTCAAAACAAACAAGTCAGGGCAGGTAAATTTCCCAGGGAGAATATTTCAGTAGACTCACAAGCCTTCAGATCTGCAGCATGTAGATGTGTAATTCCAGGCCCTTCCCTTACACTTGCATCATTTCAGTTGCACCGGTTTGTATCGCCCAAAGAGTAAACGCCACTTTTGACATTACATGCTGAGATCATTGCATCGGGATTAATGTAGTCATTGCCATACGCCCGTATGTACCGAATTTCCAAATGACATCGTCTGGCATTTCATACGACAAACAGATCTTATTAGATCTTATAGTGTCCTAAAAATCTTAAAGTAACTTGGTAACAGTCACTCTTAATAACATACTCACACGGTTTCTCTCTTGGCACCTTGGGTAGGAACAGTTAGGGTAACGTTTCCAAGAAATCTTGGGGAAAAATTGACCTAAATTTCCTTCCCATAAATTGATAATGTGACAAATCAATTAAATAATTGTTTGTGATTAGACCACTGAACTGGTGGCAAACTGCGTAGTGACTAATTTTCTCCAAGTAAGAGCAACACTCATTGTGCCAACAGACGGAAAACAACCTGCAGTTGTTCACCACGCCTAGATCACCATGCTTTCCACACACACACACACACACACACACACACACACACAGTGTAACAGAGTTACACACCATGACAAACAAACACTATTAAAACAATACTGAAGAGGTAGAGGCTCTGCGCTCTCGGGGACTGGCTCAGTCAATATTGGAGGAGGGGTCCAATTATTCGATACATTATCTGATGGTCCATTAGTTTAAAATAAGGCTCTTGTTAGGAGACACACATAAACAGACACGCTGCAAGGAAATGAGTGCCAGAGTCAGAAAATCAACCTTCACTTTCCACATACATGAGTTAATAGCACACATTTTCTTCACAGACACAACGGCTCCGGGGTCTGTGTCTTAGATTAGTGCTGCTGCTACTGCTGCAAAAAAAAAAAAAGTAACAAAAATTAAAAGAAATCCCAATGAGAACTTGTGACGTTTGGAGTTTAGTCAATAGAAAACCGTTTCCTGGCTAATACATGCACATGCAGATGTACACACACATTTGTCTTGCTATCCTTGTAAGGACCTAATGATTGACACAATTATTAATTCAGCTACGCCTGCATCTGAACTTAACACCTTAACCTCAGTATTTATAAGCCAAACAATTTGTTCACATTAACAAAACACAAAACCAACCAACCAACCAACAAAAAAAAAAAAAGCAGGGACCAGCTGAAAGTCCCCACAATCTCAAAACTGTCAGAAACTCCTATTCTTGTTGGGACATTTGATCCCCATCAAGACATTAAAATTTTGAGATGTGGTATTATATTGGTACAGAAGTGTTGGACTGAACGTGACCTACACACAAGCACACACACCCACCCACACATACACACACCCACACACACACTCACACACAAACGCAAGCACAAACACACATACTGCAGGGACACTGGCACTGCCTTGCGCCACTCCAGCACAGCATTAAACCAGTCATGTGAAACGACCCGTTCCCTGCTGCAAATCAGATTAGAGTCATAAGCTGACGTCCACACACACTCCTGTTCCAAAGGAGTAATGAGATTTAACCTTCCAAACACACACACACACAATCACACACACACAAACACACACACACAATCACATACACACAATCACACACACACATTCACACACACACAATCACATACACACAATCACACACACAATCACATACACACACAAACACACACACAAACTGAATATCTACACTTATCCCACTGTGACTGTATAATTAAACAGCATTTATGATTATGAAACTGCTGCCTAAATTATTAATTGCTCAGACTTTTGAGAGTAAACAGGAAACAGTTACCCAGGAATGTGTTCATTCCCTAATCCTTTGTACTGATTATGTGTTATATGTTGGTGTTTACTGGAGTTTGTTGGTAGCTTTGTGTTATAGTGGCACATTAATTACATTTGCAGCATGCTCGCATATAATCTGTTAATTGCTTCAGGCAAATGGATGCATTCCACATAATTACGATCATAATATCTTAAAATTAGTGACAGATTTAATCCTCGGGCAAATTCTCTGTTGCAGCACAAATATTTTCACTCGGCACTTTGATTCGTCTGACAAGTATTTTTGTTGAATGTTCAGTAAACAGCACTGACTGCTCAGAGAGATTGAAGTAGATGAACTTTTTCTTACTTGTGACTTACAGCAAGTACATTCGAGTCTCTTATGCTAAAATGCAGGCATAAAAATACAATAGATTCTTTATGAGCCCTTAACATTCAAGAATTCATTCTCAAATTGTAAAAAACAAAAAAAAAAACAAAAAAAAAGGAAACAAAGTGGTACACTACCTAACATCTCTTGTTACATACTGTTGCGTAGATTTGGTATCTAGTCAGTTTTAGTGCTTACTAAAAGTATGTGAGTTGAGATGACGTTCTTCATTCGCAATTCAATTCGATTCAATTCTTTTGTGATTCTTTCATTGTATCTTTAATAACAAGTAAAAGTAATACTTTCATACTTTTATATACGTCGCATTTGCTAATGATTGATTGCATTATTGTACAGAATAATAGTTTTATTTTGTTGTATTTCTGCTAGCAGTCTATATAAATCTTTAGTGAGTTGAACAAGTTTTAGAAATGCATTATTTTTAATCAGCGGTTGATGCTTGTCTCCACGTTTACCTAAATAAGGTCTGATTACTGCCAAGTATGTCCGTCCCCCACTAAGAAAACTCATTACACTACAAAGAGCTTGATGACTGGCAAGGATTCAAGTCAAAAAAGTAATCTTGACATTATATAGATAGTGATTATACTCAGTATATCAACAAGGCCAATTCTTTGGTTTTTGCTATACACCGAAGACATGTGGGTTTGAAACAAAAACATGAATATGTGATGATATTTGCTTATATTTACATTTAGATGTGTTAAACAACTAAGACTATAGGACCTATAAATATTGAAATGTGACTTTTTACACCTGGTCACTTCATGCCTTTTCTGTGATCAGATAGCTATCCGATCGTAAAAAGACCAGGTCTAAATGCCCGCCGAAACGTTTTCGAGACGGATATAAATCTGATCGTTCAAACCACTTCAGGAGGTGGTCTGGGACGCATTTTAGATGAAACTGGACAGGTGTAAATGAATGTGGTTGTTCAAGCCACATACGTCAGCGCTATACTCCTCCCAAACGGAAGTACGTCACTCGCAAGTGACTCACGAGTCGTGCATCGCGCCAGAAACAAATAACATGGACGACACTCAGAAAAACACTCATGAAAGCGTCCAATAAAAGCTTTGTAAAACATACAGAAACAAAAGTATATTTAATTACATACACCAAAGCGTGTTCCATTTCAATTACCCCAAAAATGAGGTCAAATATATTTGCATTTTGGGCGGGAGTAGAAAGATCAGATTGATATCCGATTCGCCAAGACGCGTTTATGTGGCCTAATGTAAATGGAACAGTTTTAACAAATCAGATAGCTCTCGGATCAGAGAAAACACATGAAGTGACCAGGTGTAAAAATGCCCTAAGAGGTGTTTCCTGTTGCCCAGGCTTGCCATGATAGATTGTCTAAACAGTCCAGAGCTCTAAACATCTACTCTCAGATGTAATTTCACCTGTGTAGACTGCAGTGTTGTTAAAAAAAATGGATAAACCAACATGAAACCTGAGAGCTGTCTATGGGAGAAAACCAAGGTATTTTGATGCCAAGAACAGAAGGAAAATCAATCAGAGCCATTGCACAAGCACTGTTGGCAGTGACCGTGACATCATCAACAACCCCCACAGGGCAGGTCCGAAGGTATTAAAATCTACCATTCGAAGAAGACTTTGAGAGGCCATAAAACAAGAAGCAAACCATTTATTAGCAGTAAGAATCAGAAGGCAAAGAAATACAGAGATGAGCAACAAAATTTTAAATGTTATTCGTGTTACATTCCAATACTTCTTGAATCAATTACTCACCAAAAAATTGGGTTGTCTGCCACCAAAGGTGACATTTTCTAATTTGTTTAACTTCCAGATGTAAATGTCAAGAAGTAAAAGTTGAAATTTATCTTTAGATTTGGCAATGTTTTTATAGCAAAAACAAAAGAATTAGCCTTGCCATTTCAAACTTTTTGGAGATGTATTATGAGACTATAATGCCTTGTTGATGAAGGCATTTTTACTGTTAAAACTTGTGGCATTTGTGTGTTTAAGTTTGTGAAATTTTGGTCAAGTCTTACATGTTTAGTTCCCTTGAAAATACCGATGCCAAAATCATAGCGCTTGGACAATTCCTGCATATAAGTTCACATACCTCATCAAGGCAACTGCCACCACCTCACTACTTTTTTAAGAGAGTTTAATCCTAGAGAAAAGGAGATAGTCCTGTTGAATCTGAGCTAATCAAAACCAGCCACCTGGAAAGAAGACAAGACCACAGGCCTTTCCATGAAGCTCCACTGATAATCAGTTAGAGCTCTGAGAGCCTCCCAAATCAGCTCTGTGACTCAACATGGTCAGATAACATCAGCCTAGAATCCCATTTACTGCATATGTAATATTTAGCATTAAGCTTTAGTATTTTCTCTTCCAAGAACTAAAAATCAGAGTAAAAATTCCAATCAGCAGCATTCGGTCTGACTTGAGCAACTTTGGTGTGCAAGTACACCCTTACTTCGGAGTGTGATCATTCAAAATGCAATGTATGACTTACGCCAAATTATATATACTGTATACCTTGAAATGGAATAGACTGTTCTTATGGATGAGATATAAAGATTTATCAAACAATAACTGTTTCAAAGGAAGATGCAGCTCTTGTTAAAAACCCCACTATACTCTAGATTTACCCAGGCCAAACACAATACTTTGGTGTGTGGCTCTACCAGAACTACAGATCAAAAGGATGTTGTCACTTTAATGTTCACTTCAAACACTACATTATGAAAAGATGACCTTAAAGAGACATTGAAGCTCTTCAGCCATTTCTCACTGGACCTGTACTTGATATTTTTTGGCACAATTTTAGGACCTAGCTGCCATCACAGAGGTCACCCGCATACTACAGGGAAGGATGCAGCGGCTTGATCTGTGTCTGTAGGGTTTAGAAACATGCTGACATCTGTGAGGCCTGCAGGGAGGAGGAAAATGATACATGAGACGATGGAGCCTGAAGTCGCCAGTGGTGCAACCGTGGTTTGAGTTGCAGTGGTGGTCTGATAAACCCCTTACTACTGACAGAGCGGTGGGACAAAGAAGAACTGGCGGAAACCCTCTGTCAACCCTGTTGGGATCTGTTACTGTAGAGTGCCGAAAGACCCATGAACCCATGAAACGGGTTTGGCAGCTTGACTCTGCCATGTAAGAACAGTGGTATTCTGTGGCTTCTGTGATGTGTATTGGACAATGAATGGTTAGAATCTGTGTGAAATTAGAGTTCAGTAAGTTTGCACATGATATGTAGCCCCATACGCACACTTTTTTGCACAAGTATTGAATTTTTTGACATTTTGTAGTGTTAATATCTGGAACTGAAATGACGTTACAATAAAACACATATCTGATTGCTGGGGAATATTATTTACTTTTACAGAATAGTTACAGAATAGTAAAAATCCCATGTAGTTTTAATTCCATGTTGTACCAACCTAGACATTGCGTTAAGTCAGAAGAGTCAAACCACTGTGTCAATCTCGGAGCAAGAAAGTTATTGTAGCATAGCTAATGAAGGCAATTCCTTAGTTATTATTGAAAAAATAAAAACAATATCGTTATGATGATCTTCAAACTAAGCCCTTTATCTCAAATGTAGCCACACAGCCAGTAGAGCAGCAGACAGGAAGCGAAGCCAGTAAAACATCCTCATCTGGAGCACATTAACTCTCTGCTGAAGTGGCGTGAACCATGTTTTTGAGCCCTAACATGCTTTTGCCATTTTCTTAAAAAAAAAAAACAAAAAAAAAAACAACTTTCTAGATCTAAATAATATCTGATTCAGTGCTTGTCACAGACCAATAGCATAGGGCAAAGGTCTAACTGGAAGATCGTGATCTGATGTGTAGTATTCCAAGAGACAAATCCTGAACAAATACCGTATCAATGCTAATCAACATGATCAAACTGACTGTTGATCAGAGAATCAAGATGTCTATACCATGACAGCTTTGTGGTCAATTCTATGGTGGGGCTCATATAAACTTATAGATTTAAGAAAATGATTTAACTGAAGGCAGCTAATCAGACCAGAGACTAGCTACAGGGCTCCAGACCATGTACCATACAGATGTATTATTATTATTATTATTATTATTATCATTATTATTACCACCACCATAAGGCCATAAACTAATGGCAAACTGTTAAAGAACATTCATCTCATTTAGTCATGTTATATCGCTGTAAACAAGGAATGTTACGTCATTTGACCTTTGCAAAATTTAGCTGAATAATCTTGGCATAGGGTTATTCTTCCAGAAAAAAGAATTCAATTAGAGTCTAGAATCTTTTATTCTCATAAAAGCTGAAATGAGGTAGAGCAAAAGTTTTGGAGACAGAGGCTGTCTGTCCTGCACCCTTGTGGTAAGGAGATGCCAGAAGTTAATAATAACCAACATCTGGAAGCATCTGCCGTGGAGAATTATCTTGTTTCAGGGCTGGGCCTTTACCAAACCAAACCTTTCTTTAAACCCTCCAGTCCATCCCACTGCAGTGAGAAAGACCTGGAGAAGATACAATAACAGACAAACATTAAGGCACCTGATGAACCTCAAAATGCTTATATTGCTATCAAGAAAGCACCATTTAGCAAATGATGTGCAAATGGCACACTAATGGGACACTACCTCTTCTCATTCGTGGTTAGCACAGTTCTGATTTCTGGGCATAATACTTCTTTAAGAGGGAAGAAAATGCACCATTATCATATGGAAACCAGCGTAACTGGACAGGCTAACCCACAATATTACATCTTACTGGCTGAGCCATGATTAAAGTCATTGAGCAGTCAAGTTCTGTAAATGTTCTCACACAGTAGTGTTATTATTTACGACCATAATGGCACCCTCCGTAATCTAGATTTGCCATGCTCCCAAACTCTGCATGAGCCTCCACGGTGCAACATCAATTTTCATGAGGTAAATGGCCTTTCTCCCTGGTGGGTGTTATTTTATCCTGCTCGGTGCAAGACACATGGTTCCTATTGTGGTTAAAAGGCAAAGGGATTAAAAAGTAAGGAAGGGACTATTCTGCAGCCTCCTGCCCCATGGTGCAAATCTGAAAGCTTTTGCACCAGCTGAATATTGCTTATCCACACCTCATAAATGCTGTTTATGTAATGACGGTAAGAAAGGACTAGAAGTAGGGTGGCTGGAACAGGTTCCTGGGGGTTAGTGCAACCCAGCTGAGGGGCACACATTGGGGCAACAGGAACAAACACAGTCCCCTGATGACAGAGAGGCCAGGCGGTCGGGGCACAGACGCCCAGGCAGATAGCCGATAGGTTCGGGATATGAAAAGGTGTTGAAATCAAGCGGATTTGAGTTTTCAGAGAGTGCATGACAAGGTGGGGGGAAGGAGTTCTTCAAAGCAGAGATTACCAGTGGAAAAAAAGAGAAAGTGAGGCATAAGGTAGAGGTGAAAACACAAAGGAGGTGAACTGAAGTGATGAAAGCAGAAAGGAATGATGATGCACTTGAACTCAAGATGACCACACTGTTTATGATAACAACAGATATGAATCACAGTAAATATTCTACATTTTACAGTTACAGGATACATTATTTCAATTAAATATTTGCAGATAACATCTGAATTATAAAAAAAAATATTTAGATACACTTCATGGTCTCTATTTTGTTATTTTAAATGAATAAATAAAAGGAAAGAACAATAGTAATGACATACAATGATATTTCAGGCTAAATGAAGTATTTTGATAAACATAATATTTAATAACATCTGCCATATTAAATGACTTATCCTTTAAAAGCGCATAACCAGAAACCTCAAATATGAGCTAGAACTCAGTGAAAGCGAATTGCTCCAAGACTGAAGTCATTTAGACTGACCTACAGCCTACTGTGTCAAAATTTATTCTGCTTCGTAACACACTAGCTCTCTATACACACACACTCTTCAACACCTCACAGCAGGTAAACCAGTCAAGCAAGTGGTGGAACTTCTTCAAATGCCAACTACAGGGTCAGAATTCTTTTGCAAGGCATGATGATGGTGTGTATGCCCTCGGTTAAAGGGACGGGGGGATTTTGAGACTTAACTGTACGGGGTCTGTAAAAAATGCTATGCACTGTGGAGCATATCTAAACCGACTGAACAAACCAATTAAACCGCCTCTGGGCTCGACTGGGCAGTGCAAACAAAAGACGCATCAACTGAGAGATTCTACAGAGCTGTACGGATGTTATGTACGCTTATTTAAAGGGCTGATCAAAATCACTCAGAAATACACAGAAACAAATTGATACCAGCATTCAAAATGATAATTAAAAAAAAAACAAACAAAAAAAAAACACGATATGTTAGAGAAAGCGTTAGAGATAAAGTGGTACAAGCAGAAAGACTGAGGGCTGCTGGCTCTGAAAGAGCTGTTTTAATTGACAGTTTAGGGCAAAGAGGTCAAGCAGCAACCTGACACTGAGGCACCAGAGGTCAAGAGATCACCCAACCCTTTTGCCCCTGAGTGAGGCAGTAATAGTCTTTTTCCACTTTTTTTTTTTTTTTTTTTACCTTTTTCTCATATATACAAGATAATTTTAAGTTAATAAAAAAGCCAAAATAAATAAATCATCTAGCCATAAATCTATGTATGAAACTGAAGAACTAACCACCACCCGTACATCAGCTGTGTGACGACGTGATAGGTCTGACTTATTCCAATAAAAGGCTCTTTAATAGAAAACTTTGAGTGCCTCTACTCATATGAGTAGTGGGAAGTCCCAGAAGGGTTTAAATGCCAGCTCTACACAAGTATCCAAGAAAGTGTGCAGTGGAGAAACTGGTGATGCCCTCAGGTGATCCAATGACGTGCAACCGTATCTGCTTCCAATTCCCACTATTTACCTCACCAATGAAAGCAACCACTCCCAATCTTTTTAAGGAAAACTGCACACTGACTGCATCACGCCCTGCCACTTTTATTACTGATAATTGCTGTAGTGTGTTTGTCTCTGTTTTTCTGTGCGTCTGTGTGTCAACAGAGTCTCAAACACACAAACACACACACGCACATGCACACGCACACACACGGGCCCACTTTTATCAAGTTGTATACAAACAGATTTATGCATAAATTGCTTGTACAGTATGAGTATTTGCACAAAAAAAGGCATTATTTCTGCAAATTACCTATTCCTAAAAAAATCCTGCAAATTAAAAATAAATAAATGAATGAATAAATAAATAAATAAATCTTTTACATCTTCATATCTTGGTCCTGCTCTTGAGAGTTTATCGACTCTTCTAATTCGTGATCAGCATTTTTATATAAGATTATGCAGTCAAGTAAAATTATTTTGCTCATTTATTTGTTACATTTATTTTTTACATTGTCATTTCATATGGACCATTAATTAAGGATGGCATTTAGGTCTTTTTGAAATTATATTTTATAATTATTTCTGTCTCTCCCTAAATGGAGGCATTGTATACAATAGAACATACATTATATAAAATATAGATAAAATAGAGCTGTATAAAAGGAGGATGGACTGATCTGTGCAGATGCTTGCAGTAAGTTGTGGAGGTACAAAAGGCTCAGTGGCTTCTAGTGGCACTGTGACATCTAGACAATGTTTTAAAACCTTGGTCATGGTTTGGCAGTATTTGCGCTGTATGGTCAACATCTCTATAATATATTTGGTCTCTGGCACTGTTTATGCTGCTGTGGAATATGTCTGGTTGCTAATTTACGGATTTTTGCCATTGATCGTGAAACGTCATGAAATCCAGGGTAAATTTTTATTCTGGTTAATCTTCCAATTAATCAGGATTGCAATTTGACATTAATGAATGAGGCTCGTTTTGTGGCAATTGATATGAAAAATTCATACGGTCATTTAAAGCTAACATCTAACTTGTAATAACAGAACTGTCTTGTCACAACAAATACAACCCAAATCAAAATATAACATTAAAACAACCTGCCTAATATCTCAAAACTTTTAAATCTAATACAAAACAAAATCTGTAATAATTTCCTGAGATCACACGTAGGTCTCAAAATTTCTAGGTACATAAAATTAGACAAGCCCTAAGTTTGAAGGCTTGCTATCCTTGACATAAAACAATCGCAAATGTATGGATATGATCAATGCTAACTGTATCAAAATGCTATTTGTGCTAGTGAGTATGTGACCGTACTATTAAAGAAGACCACTAATCCAGAGATAATGTGCAAAGGAAAGCTTACACGGCTAATAGCTGACGACTTTGTGCATGACTATGTCCTAATCCCTGAGAGGAGGGTAGGGGGTCTTTTCGGGATAAACAGCTGGATAAGTATGACTGAATGCACCTGCAAAATGTTCACAGCCCTGAACATGAACACCCAAAGCCCATACTTTCTTTTTTCATCTGTTTCGCCCTTAGACAGGAAACAGCTGAGGAAGCCACTTTATTCCCTTGTTGTTGGACCTTTGATGAGTCACAATGCGCTGCCAGGCGTGTACTGAGGCCAACATAGAACTATGGAGGTGGCCACAAAGGCATGTGGAGAGCGGCTGAAAGAGGCTTGAGCCGACGGCCGCTTTTTTTTTTTTAATTTTAAAAAATGTGAATCAGGCTGCGGGCCAACAGGTCGACGGCGCCACAGCGCCTCTATGCCTCCACCTTTCCCTCATTCACTCCATCCCTCCTGTTTAATCCTCCACTCCCAAATGCCGTCTGAAAGCACTGCATGACAGAAGCAAACACCGAAAGCCCAGTGAGCCTCTGCAGGAAAACAAAAAAGAGAAAGAAAGTGAAGTCACTGCCGTTGCACTAGGCCCGGACCACCTGCTCGTCCGACTAAATTGCACTCAACAAGAGACAGAGAAAGAAAAAGTCACAGTCCCTCTGTGATCCTGCCACACAAAAGAACAAATTGCATTTCCCTGTCTCCATCCTCTACAGGTCAGGAATCAGGCTGAGAGCCTGGCACTCGCCTCCCGTTGAGTGAGAGCATTTGTTTGCAATCACATATATACATTTCTTTTCTTATCTCCGGAGTTACATCCGCTCCTCTTTCATCTCCATCTGCTTTTTTATTCCGGTGCTTTGGTGTTTGCTGAGCCACTTCTCTTCAAATTGGGCGTTATTATTCCAAACAGTCTGATGCCAGCGTCTTATCTTTATGTATGCCTGAGAGGTCAGTGCACTTGTGAGAGCCACCACAGCAGAGATTAAAGCTGCGGCCGGAGTGGGAAACAGAGAGAGAGCATGGACGCTGCTTCGTGCTCCTCATCACCGGCATCTTAATTGCTGGCATAGAGTGCCCTAAAAGCCAGGGCAGACAGACTCATGCAGCTTTAATCTAAAGCATTTCATAAAGAAATCTCAGGCTGCTAGAAAATTTTTATCTCCTTAACTAAGGGGGAGATGAGAAAAATAAAACCTCTAACAAAATAAGATATAGAATGTGGACACAGAAGAATTGATCAATTTCTAAATAAGTAAAATAGATGTTGAGTGCTGGTGTTGTTCTTAGATTTGTCCTGGGAAGGCTGGGAGCCCAAAGTGGTATGTGATGATGGACTTTAGGCCGTGTGCTGGTGGTCACACACGGCCAGGCCCACTGCTGGACTCTGTTTTATGATCCAGAGGATCAGCGACCAACCAGCCGTGAGGACCACCCAGTGCAAACGCACACAAACTTGCAAATGCATGGCCAAACAGCTCATTTTTCAGTCTCTCCCTCATAGCAACTCAGGGAAATGAGCAGCACCGCAACAAGAAAACCCAATGAAATCCGTTAAAACCAGGTAAAAGCAGACACTGTACAGTACAACATTTCTAGTGCTTGTTGAAATAAAAACACTTGAAGTGTCTATATGATGCCCCAAAACAAAAGCTCTGCAATCTCTTTATCTATTTATTACAAACCATTATTATCACCAAAAGAATTAACAGTTGCACAACACCAGAGCCGTTGCACAACTACTGTAGTTAACCCAGTACTTCTGTGGCTGCATAATAACATCATGGAATTATAAAGGGTAACAAATTCTTTTTAATTAAAGCTACTGGTTAAAGGTTGAAATTGTTGGGAATCATGTTTGAGGTATTCACAAGGACATGGCAAATACATATAAACTATAATATATAAACTCTCTCACTCTCACTCATTTTCTACCGCTTATCCGAACTACCTCGGGGAGCCTGTGCGTCATCGGGCATCAAGGCAGGATACACCCTGGACGGAGTGCCAACCCATCGCAGGGCACACACACACACACTCTCATTCACTCACGCCATCACACACTACGGGCAATTTTCCAGAGATGCCAATCAACCTACCATGCATGTCTTTGGACCGGGGGAGGAAACCGGAGTACCCGGAGGAAACCCCTGAGGCATGGGGAGAACATCTTAATCTCGCCTCCCTAACTTTGTCCCCCAAACGTCCAACATGGGCTGTCCCTCTGATGTACTCGTTCCTGATCCTGTCCAATCTTGTCACTCCCAAAGAGAACCTCAACATCTTCAGTTCGGCTACCTCAAGCTCTGACTCCTGTCTCTTCTTCAGTGACACTGTCTCTAAACCATACAGCACGGCCGGTCTCACCACTGTCCTGTACATCTTCCCCTTGATTCTTGCTGATATTTTCCTATCACACAGAACTCCTGACACCTTTCTCCACCCACTCCAACCTGCCTGCACTCGCTTCTTTACTTCTTTCCCACTCTCTTCATTACTCTGGACTGTTGACCCCAAGTACTTAAACTCCTGTACCTTCTTCACCTCTTCACCCTGTAACCTTACTGTTCCACTTCCCTCCCTTTCATTCACACACATGTACTCTGTCTTACTAGGACTGAATTTCATTCCTCTTCTCTCCAGCGCAAACCTCCACCTCTCCAGGTTTTCCTCCACCTGCTCCCTGCTCTCACTACAGATCATATTGTCATCTGCAAACATCATCGTCCAAGGAGACTCCTGTCATACATGTCATACATACATGCCCTAATCACAGGTTTTGTCATGGAATGTCTCCGGAGTTCGTCTATCATGACATCGGTTACATCAGAGCTCTCTCATAACCTCATCAGGTGATGGAGGTTCTCCTCTATGTGGCACAAAATCTCAGGTAATGTTACTACAGTACCTAAACAACCCAACTGGTCCTGAGAGGAAGAAGAGAAGAAGACGGGAGCTTAGAGGTACAAGGGCTTTAGCAGTAGCAAGGTGCAATTACAAGTGAATAGTGGGTCAGTGGAATGCGTCTGGTACCTTTCCTATTCAAGTATACCAATAGTGGACATGATACAAATAAAGAATCAAATCATTCTTTTTCCTGGATCCTAAATCAAATTTTTTTTTTAAACCAGCAGTTCTCAGATCTTTTTAGTCTACAAGTCAACACGCCACCCTGTACAAGACACATGGCACCTTTCTGATGACATCACATTTAACTTATTAAGCTCAGGATGAACTTTGTTGAACTATGGTTTGTTGACACTTTTCATATTTCTTGTATAATAATGTCTAGTACTTTTCAAACACATACGTACAGTATAAAACTAAAAAGTGTCACCCAATCAAATCGTTGGAATAACTTGGAATATAACTATGTAGGTATACAACTTCTGAGAGTTTTATTTGAAGCTCTTGGCACTACTCCAGTTGGAAAAGAAAGCACTTGTTTAAATAATGAGTGTAAGTGTTGTCATTAGCGCGTGACAGCTACTCCTATCTACTCCTTACATTCAGAACAAACATAAAGAAGACACATAAAACTTAACTGAACTTAACCCATGGTATATTAAAAGTAGGATCTTTTTACATCCAGATTTCTGAAAAGCTACAGACAGCGATGTCCGTTGTCATTAGCTCTACATAAATAAAAATAGAAATAAATGTAATTGAATCCCTGTAATTTCAGTGATTTGTAGGTATTTAGCCTGAGAAATTGCTGTCAGTAGGCAATGCTGGATAACTAAATTAGCTAACCACGCATACATCAGCTATGTACTGTACAATATACAGCGCACACACACACACACCCTATGCCTGTGGGTCTCATAAAAGAAAGAGGGAAGGTGATTGGTATGACGGTCACATATAAACAATATGTCAGTATTAAAAAAACTCACAGATGAGCCACAGTGAGCCCACTGAATACATTTAATGCCAAAAACACAGAGCAGATGTCAGTCATGCATGTCCAGCCAGCCACATAATCTACTGCAAAACTAACTTAAGGCCAAAGATCAGGATACTGTAGAGTTATACTCAAGAACAGCTGCTGCTCATTTAGAATATATTTTCATAATGAACATCCTTTCAACACACAGTACTGTTTGACTTCATAGTATACGGCTGCTGAAGAGTTGTTTTATACTTGGTGCATAACTGTGTGTGCGTGTGTGTGTGTGTGTGTGTGTGTGTGTGTGTGTGTGTGTGTGTGTGTGCGTGTGTGCAGAAACAGTGTCAATGCAAGTGATATAGTACACATACACATTTGCGTGCTTGTGTATTTGTACCGATGTATGATGATCATTTATAATATTAAATTGTTTCGTGATTTCGTGCATGCCGACTTTAAACACACGACTTTGTGTTTCTAGTGATTATTACCTGTGTGTCATACTTTATATAAAAAAACAGTACATTCAGTAGCACTTGCTACTTAGAGTTAGTGCTTAGAAACTGTAGAACTGTATAATGTGAGATACAAGTTTAGTTTGTTTCGTCGTTTGCATACAGTATCAGTACAGTATAATACAGTATACATTACAGTATCAGTTCTTGACTTGAGTTGCATACAGTAAATAATCAGAGTACAAAGTCAGTACTTGTCAGCAGGTTCTTTGGATATCTATCAGAACTATTTTAACAAACAACTAAGCAGAGGCTAAACAAAATGAAACTAATCTCGGTACAGTGTGCCACATGACAGGATATTCACCAAAGCTTCTTATGCTTATGTTTACTGGCTTAAAATTGAGGATGAAGTGTGTTATGACATAACCATGCCAAAGAACATTTGATTGCTCACTTTTGTCCCATGTCTTCAATGAAAACAAACTGGCAAACGTATTAAAAAAATAATGTTACTTCACAATTTCCAACTTCGTTAGCAAAAACAATAGTTTGGCCAGGGCCAATTTTGACAAACAGGTTAAACATTTAATAGCATTCTGGCTCATAAACATGCAACCAACAGACGTATGAAGTTCGGTGGGGGGGCCTGCGTTTAAGAGCTAATGCCGTGGAGGCAAGCCATTTAAAGCCTTGTGGGATTTTAACATGCAGAAAAGGTGTGCGATATTCAGCACTCAGCAAAATAAATATGTGCAAAAAAAAAAAAAAAAAAAAACAGAGTTAAAAATTATGTACAAAATGTTAGCTGGATGCTCTGGGCTTAAATTCATTAACAGTAGCATTTTCAGCTCATTTAAAAAAGCCTATGGCTGAGGTTTACGAGGTATGACGTAGAACACTAGAGCAGTGAGATATACAGTATATTGTATTCCTCACCACAAGAATGCTTACATTCTCCTCACCCCAAGAATCCATGTGAAGCAAGTGGCGGGTGTCTGCATTCCCAGAATCCACTTCCACAGCTGCAAGAGAAGAAATAAAAATACGGCGTCAATTATTTTATTATCTAAAACCTATTACAGTATCCGGTTACATCGGTGCACATACAGTATGGATTAACTGCTTGACTATACTGACAGTCATTGTATTTAATTGGTCATCTTTTTAATCTTTTAGTCCTTATGCACAACTATCCTGCACACCACAACAGCACTGCTCTTTGTATTAAAATAGTGCCAGATGTGCTTTTCTTTTTCATATATTCACTCTCTATACCTAGACAGTATCAGTACGTAAGAATACCGAAGCCTCAAACGATTAACCAGGTATTGGATTACCTGTTTATTTCCATAAAGGAATACCACAGCAATCTAATCTAATCTACACAATCTGCAGCAGTCACCACAGTGCTAACCACAGGCAGGAATTTTTACATGCGTCCCTGTATTGCGAAAAATCGCAGAAAACTAGTTTACTTAAAAGTCACTCATAAAAACGTTGAATTTTGGCCATAAATGTTCTTCATTCTTTCATTTATTCATTTTAAGTAACCGTTTTTTGTTCAAGGTCAAAGTGGATCTAGAGTACGAGGTGCGAGGTAAGCCAGTCCGTTGTATATAGACACTGGCCAGTTGCATAGATGGAGATTAGAATGTAAAAGAAATGTAAGGATTAAACAGCATCAAATTATTGGCAGGTCCCAAACTAGACCCAGGGGCTGAAGACATGTGCTGCTAAGTATGTTTTAGTGTGTTTTTATGAGTTAAGGAATTGGTGTAAGGATTAGGGATTAAGGTAGAGATTAGGAGTTTGGGGTAGGGGTTGAGATTAGGCATTAGGGTAGATATAAGGGGATGGGGATGGATTCAGGGGTTGGGATACGGATTTGGAGTAGAGATTAGGGTTTGGAATGGGGATTAAGGGCAGAGATTAGGGGTTGGGGTAGGGATTAGGGGTTGTAATTGGGATTAGAGGTGTAGTTAGAGTTATAATATTTATTATAATAATTAATTATAGGAAGAAGTTGGATCACTTACAACTCCTTGCCATGGACTGTTTGGTTCTGCAGCAATGACTATCAAATATTCTGTGATCATGAGTTAAAATGTGCTAAAACATTCTAATAAACAGTTGACTTGCACAAGTGTATTTTATAATGAGAAGTGTGATAATGACCTGTACACACAGCAGATGTGAGAGAGGAACAAGGATCCAGCCTGCTATTTTGGGATCCCTTTCCATAAATAAAGATGGCTCATGGACTGGCACTGAGTAGTTAGTGCTTCCCAAGACAGACTCCACTACAACCCCTTCCCCACCACACCTCAGCCTGTCCCACAACCCCAACCCATGCCTGTGACCTCAGTGGCATGGACCACGTCACTCCTGACGAAACGCTAACCTCATAAAACTATCAAGAAATCAGACCTCCGGTAAGAGTTTGGAGGCAACTCAGGGCTACAGCCACCGTCCAGAAATGAGTCATTTCATTAGGAAACTCGAATCCCAGCTGAGCCGAGCCAGTTTCCCTTAATACTGCCACAACGGCCGTGAAAATACACAGACCTGGGCATTTGGATGATTGTCCTCAAAAAAAGAACCAAGTTGAATTTGTTTTTGTTAGAAGTGGTAAAGGGTGTGTGCATGAGTGTGTGTGTGTGTGTGTGTGTGTGTGAGTAAGCACCTGTGTGTGAGGTAAGGACACACACAGTTGATATCCTGACAAACATCATCTTCTTGTGTGTAAATGTAACTAAAACAAACTGATAAACACAGGTGATGTCAAGGATTACACTCAGCGAGAATGCTTGGATGGCGCCGATGACTGCATTCCTCCACCCTTAGTTTGGAGCGATGTCTCGGAAAGGTAGAATGAGTGAAGTGTGTGTGTGTGTGTGTGTGTGTGTGTGTGTACCACAGGTAAGGATGGCAGGCTCAGCATGGAATTAGAGAAACCCCCCGGCACAGTACTATGCATGATCCACCTATACACTATTAGACACACACTATACACACACACCAAGTCTGAACATATACATACAAGCCAGGAAGTGCTGGGAACATTTCCTTATCTCTCCTTTCTATCTCACTACATAAACATGACATGACACCACTATAGTTTTTAATAATGAGGTAAAGTGTTTCATCAGTGACAGACAAACAACACTGTCAAGGTTAATATTCAAAACATTAATCAGTGAAGAACAAGGCATGACAATGAACACAGTGAGAGAGCTCCCTCTATAGCAAAGACCTCTCATTACCTCCACAGCACATCATGAATCAGTTTCAGAGTCTCGCACGTGTTGACATATTCAGCTGCAGTGAACATTTGTGAGGTGAATCATCCTGTGCAGGATCTCATTCGTAATTCACACTGCTGTGAGCTTCTTCATGGCCATAAATTCTGCATTAAAGTAGCCTGTATGTGTGGTTAATGTGGGAGTCTTTCCTTTTGTGTTAAAAAAGCATTATTCTTATGAATCATGCTTCCTGCACATGCAAGCATTCTTATTCTGGCCTTCAGCTCGTATAATGAAATTTATTACAAGGATGTATTGATGGGAAAGCGATCGCTGTGCTACAAGACCAAAGTGCACGAGGACAAAGCCAGCAAAAATCTACAGCAATAAATCTTATTGTAGGTATCGAATACAAACACAAAATGTTTACTAATTAAAGAAATTGAATAACCCAAATGCACTAACAAGAAATAAAGAAAATAAATAATTTAGCAATGATAGCCTCGCTCAATATCGTCACTTTTATTTAGACTACTTAGATGACTCCATTCTGCACTTCCTCTCAGTTCAAGGCTATGTCTAAAGGACATATTATCTGCTTTGGAACGATGCCATGGGTCGGCTTGGTCAAATCAAACTGCTCTGCAGCTGTACTAACTGCGCTATCCAATATATAGATTTACAGCAGTGTAGCCGCATAAACAACATTAAGACAAATATATTTTGTCTTAAGCCTTTTTGTGTCCAAACCAGACTACGACAGATGTCCCTTTTTGCTGTAATCTATCTCTAATGCAATCACTTTTGAGTAAACTGGGTAAAAAAATCCTCAACCTGCCACAACCTTACTTCCAGCAACTAACATTCAGCTACATATAAGCAACAATATTCCTGCCAAAAGACAAAGAATAATGTTTTTGAGGCCTGTTCCACACTCTCACTGCACAGCCAGAGAGTTAACAAGCTCGAACAAGCGTTGGGTGTAATTACAGTGCAAACGAACCACATCGGAGTGACACAGTAGACCGGTAAATTCCTAGTAATGATAAATCGCAATTTTAAAGCACTTGTCAAAGCGCCATTGGGTAATTAAGAAAAAATTTACAGTAGGCAGCCAAGATTAAACATGGCCATACATGCAGACTCTTAGAGCACAGATAAGCTTGTGACCTAAAAAATTATGCAGTGAAGAGGGATGGAGGGCGGTTGGGGGGGTGGGGGGTGGGTGGGTAAGGTGCCTTGCCTTGACCCATGGTGCTGAGCAATGGCTGCCAAATGCCAGTGGTATCTGAGACAGATTAAGAGCATGAAAACAGTTACAATTGAGAAGAATAGTAAATAATGAAAAAAGGGAGGCGTTCTTGTTCCTGTGTTGAACTCTTGTGCTGAAAAGTTGCTTCTTTTAATTTGTAGATAAACTGATTAGAAATGAGGCAGCTGTGCTCCAATAAAGAAAAAGGGCACAAAAATCTAGTACGTATTTTTATCTTGTGTTTCAACTGGTTCGACATTCATCTGTTGCTTGCTTTAAGAATACACACACACACACACACACACACACAATGTTTTCTAGATTTCTGGTGCTAATACATTAAAATAACACATGATCTCACACATGAGCGGGCGTTCTTCAGATCCAGCATGGGCAGCATGTCAAAATCTATCCAGCAGTGAAACTCAGCCCCCCAGAAAAGCCCCAAATGGATTGTTTTGATTGTGCTTATTAAAACACAATCCGCACGTGGCTTCCCTCCTGATGCTTATTTTTGGGTCAGGTGATCGCAAAACACGAGGGTTGGCAGAAAGCAAGGCTGGCTTTGAAAAGGTCAGCACTACAGGTGAAACTGATTAGCAGGCTGACTATCTTAAGCCACAGATGGAGAGGCCTCACACAAATCCAAGGAGAAGCAACAGTAACAATTCTCAGCTGTGCTAAAGTCTACACCGTCTCCAACGGCCATCCTGAGCGTTTCTGCAGAGATCCGCTTGGAGCACCTTGTTTGGTTTATGTAGGAAGAAAGGGATATTAACTAGAAGAAACTGTGGCCCATTTACTAGAAGAAAATCTTTTTTTTGTCCAATCTTCATCTTAAATCAGAGATGGCAACAAATATAAAGCCAACAAAATCATAACATTTACATGTATGACATTTTAAAACAGCCCTTATTCAGAGCATCTTACAGTTATCTCATTTATACAACTGAGAAGTTGAGGGTTAAGGGCATTGCTCAATGGCCCAGCAGTATCAGCTTGGTGGTCTTGGGATTTGAACTCACAACCTTCCGATTAATAGTCCAACACCAAAACCACTGATCATACCAATACCATAAAGTTCACTGCCATGAATTCAATAACAAAAAAAAGTCAGTCAAAGTTTTCTGTCTCGGCTTATGTCACTCGTTTACAAAAAGAATGTTTTGCTCACATGGCTTCTTTTTTCCGCCTGACACCACCAGCTCAGTACACCAACGTTTGCGCCAATATTTACTCTTCTCAAGTTTGAACAGTGACGTGGTGAAACAGTAAAAACAGGACATAGCGCTCTCCTGTTTGCTTAAGGACACACAAAGAATTGATAGGCTTAAACCAAACAAAACAAGAAAACCTACTTCCGAGCAACATTCTTCCTGTCCGTCAAAAATCCCAAACCTGCATAACGGCTGACGGCAGTGAAATGAGGAACACAAGTTACTTTCGAGAAAGTTAAAAAAAAAAAAAAAAAAAAGCACTGGTGAGCACAGCTACATAACTTAAACAGAAGAGAGAATGCGTTAGACAGAATGCTGCATAGTTTATAAAAAAAATAAATAAAGAAATAAATAAAGAAATAAAACTCAGAAATTCTGTTGTTTAAGTTTAAATGTAAATGGCATAAGGGAACAAAGCTGAGGGTATAACAATTAAGATGACTTAACATATAATTCAAAGTCCCAGTAAAGGAAAATTATTTAAATAATATTACAAATTCTGAATACATGCGGTTTTTCTTTTTCAGTCGGTCAGATACATCTCTTTCGTAGATAACAGACTAAAGCTGTTTGACCAAGGTGGAATTGTTCTATGTATCTTCACCAGAGTGTAGCTAAAAATCACATCCATAAAACAGCTATTAAATGGATGTGTTCACTCCTTCGTAAAAACCAAAATATGTGGGTTTTGATCAAACACCACACCCGTTTGTTTTAGCTTTGATGAACATGACTAGGTGACATCAAGCTCTTTTGATCCTTACAGAGATTTATTGGAGTGGGGGGTATATATATATATATATATATAGTATATAGACACACACACACAGACACAGACACACACACACGTTCAGGGTGCTCAGTGATAACAGGCTGCTGTGATGACAGGTAAGGCTGACAGTTAATAATAACAATAGTTAATAATTAGTTAATAATAGTTAATAATTGCTAATAGGGTTCCATACTCATACATACTGTATTCTTCACATGCTTCACACAGAGAACCATTTTAAATAGAGGTTGTTAGGAGAAATATGAAATATGTACCTTGATCTATCTATCTATCTATCTATCTATCTATCTATCTATCTATCTATCTATCTATCTATCTATCTATCTATCTATCTATCTATCTATCTATCTATCTATCTATCTATCTATCTATCTATCTATCTATCTATCTATCTATCTGCACATACAAACACACAAACACAGAATGGAAATCAGACACCCACAATAAATCCGTGTGGACACAATGAATGAATGTATGTCTGTATGTATGTCTGTCTGTATGTCTGTACTGTATGTATGTCTGTATGTATGTATGTCTGTATGTATGTCTGTACTGTATGTCTGTACTGTATGTATGTCTGTATGTATGTGTGTCTGTATGTATGTCTGTATGTATGTATGTCTGTACTGTATGTCTGTATGTATGTCTGTATGTATGTCTGTATGTATGTATGTCTGTATGTCTGTACTGTATGTATGTCTGTATGTATGTATGTCTGTATGTATGTCTGTACTGTATGTCTGTCTGTCTGTATGTGTGTCTGTATGTATGTCTGTATGTATGTATGTCTGTATGTATGTCTGTATGTATGTATGTCTGTACTGTATGTATGTCTGTACTGTATGTATGTCTGTATGTATGTATGTCTGTATGTATGTCTGTACTGTATGTCTGTCTGTATGTATGTCTGTACTGTATGTCTGTATGTATGTCTGTATGTATGTCTGTATGTATGTATGTCTGTATGTCTGTACTGTATGTATGTCTGTATGTATGTATGTCTGTATGTATGTCTGTACTGTATGTCTGTCTGTCTGTATGTGTGTCTGTATGTATGTCTGTATGTATGTATGTCTGTATGTATGTCTGTATGTATGTATGTCTGTACTGTATGTATGTCTGTACTGTATGTATGTCTGTATGTATGTCTGTACTGTATGTATGTCTGTATGTATGTATGTCTGTATGTATGTCTGTACTGTATGTCTGTCTGTATGTATGTGTGTCTGTATGTATGTATGTCTGTACTGTATGTCTGTCTGTCTGTATGTGTGTCTGTATGTATGTATGTCTGTATGTATGTATGTCTGTATGTATGTCTGTATGTATGTATGTCTGTACTGTATGTATGTCTGTACTGTATGTATGTCTGTATGTATGTCTGTACTGTATGTATGTCTGTATGTATGTATGTCTGTATGTATGTCTGTACTGTATGTCTGTCTGTATGTATGTGTGTCTGTATGTATGTCTGTATGTATGTATGTCTGTACTGTATGTCTGTATGTATGTCTGTATGTATGTATGTCTGTATGTCTGTACTGTATGTATGTCTGTATGTATGTATGTCTGTATGTATGTCTGTACTGTATGTCTGTCTGTCTGTATGTGTGTCTGTATGTATGTCTATGTATGTATGTCTGTATGTATGTCTGTATGTATGTATGTCTGTACTGTATGTATGTCTGTACTGTATGTATGTCTGTACTGTATGTATGTCTGTATGTATGTATGTCTGTATGTATGTCTGTACTGTATGTCTGTCTGTATGTATGTGTGTCTGTATGTATGTATGTCTGTACTGTATGTCTGTATGTATGTATGTCTGTATGTCTGTACTGTATGTATGTCTGTATGTATGTATGTCTGTATGTATGTATGTCTGTATGTATGTCTGTACTGTATGTCTGTCTGTATGTATGTGTGTCTGTATGTATGTCTGTATGTATGTATGTCTGTACTGTATGTATGTCTGTATGTCTGTATGTATGTCTGTATCTCTGTACTGTATGTATGTCTGTACTGTATGTATGTCTGTTCTGTATGTATGTCTGTACTGTATGTCTGTACTGTATGTCTGTACTGTATGCATGTATGTCTGTACTGTATGTCTGTCTGTATGTCTGTACTGTATGTATGTCTGTATGTATGTCTGTACAGTATGTCTGTATGTATGTATGTCTGTACTGTATGTCTGTACTGTATGTCTGTACTGTATGCATGTCTGTATGTATGTCTGTACTGTATGTCTGTACTGTATGTCTGTACTGTATGTCTGTACTGTGTGTCTGTACTGTGTGTATGTCTGTACTGTATGTCTGTCTGTATGTCTGTCTGTATGTATGTCTGTACTGTATGTATGTCTGTACAGGGGTTTGTTAGCTGTCCAGAATTTTTATAACAAAAAACATCCTCTTCTGACAAAAGGTCAAACCATTAAACATTGTGTATTAAACAAGCATCTTATGTCACAAATACAAAACAAAAAATCAGAAACCTACATTTTGGTTTGGGTTAAAGTGAACCAGTAAATGGCTCAGACTGACAGGACCTTTTAGTTTACAGTGGCAAAATATTAGAAAAAACACAAACTAAATTAACCCAACTAGATACTGCATCATGTTACTCTTAAACAATTGCTTTAGGTGTCTAGGCCTTAGTATTGTGAAGCTAGATTTAATTTCGATGCTGTTAAAATCTCTTGTCTCTTGTGTTTGCTGACAGACTTAGAAACTGTCCATGACTGGCCAAATGTGCAATGTCAATCAATTGGCCTCCCCTGGAAAAAGAGGTGGCTCTTGGCCACGTTCAGTGACGAGACATACCAGATTCAGTGACAGATAAAATGAGAAAAATGAAATGAAGCAAATGTTTCAGTGACAAACACAAGGCCTGTGGTGCAATCCTCATACGTCTCAATCTGCACATCCATCGGTGACTGACGAAAAATGTACATGAATGTGAAAAAAATACTCGCCTGTGCAATATTGAATTGTTTCCTGGAATGTTACCAGTTTTTTTTCAAAGTTCAGATCAGTGAACTAAAAATTAAAAGTCAGTGTTTTTAAGCCATGCTGGGTTACAAGAGCTGTAAGATTCCAATGGGAGAAGAAGACACAAGCTCTAATCAATAATGAGTGACAGAGAATAAAAGAGAGAGAGATAGATAGATAGATAGATAGATAGATAGATAGATAGATAGATAGATAGATAGAGAGAGAGATAGATAGATAGAGAGAGAGAGAGAGAGAAAGAGAGAGAGAGATAGAAGAGAGATAGTCACACTGAGAGAGAGAGAGATAGAAGAGAGAGAGAGAGAGAGAGAGAGAGAGAGAAGAGAGATAGTCACACTGAGAGAGAGAGAAAGAGAGAGAGAGAAAGAGAGAAAGAGAGAGAGAGAGAAAGAGAGAGAGAGAGAGAGAGAGAGAGAGAGAGAGAGAGAAAGAGAGAGAAAGAGAGAGAGAGAGAGAGAGAGAGAGATAGAAGAGAGATAGTCACACAGAGAGAGAGAGATAGAAGAGAGAGAGAGAGAAGAGATAGTCACACTGAGAGAGAGAGAGAGAGAGAGAGAGAGAGAGAGAGAGAGAGAGAGAGAAGAGAGATAGTCACACTGAGTTAGAGAGAGATAGAAGAGAGAGAGAGAAGAGATAGTCACACTGAGAGAGAGAGAGAGAGAGAGAGAGAGAGAGAGAGAGAGAGAGAGAGAGAGAGAAGAGAGATAGTCACACACACACACACACAGAGAGAGAGAGAGAGAGAGAGAGAGAGAGAGAGAGAGAGAGAGAGAGAGAAGAGAGATAGTCACACTGAGAGAAAGAGAGAGAGAGAGAGAGAGAGAAAGAGAGAGAAAGAGAGAGAGAGAGAGAGAGAGAAAGAGAGAGAAAGAGAGAGAGAGAGAGAGAGAGAAAGAGAGAGAGAGAGAGAGAGAGAGAGAGAAGCCCATGTTTCCTTGTTGGATTCCTATAAAGAGAAATCAATGTGATTTGTATCTGTTTTGATGAGGCCTTCACTAAACAGCCTTGGCAAAGGAGGCCCTCTCTATTCATGCTTAAATTTTGTAAGCTGCGCGTCAGTGGGCCTCACATTCGTCACGGCTTCCCACAAAAACCCTTAGCAGTAAAGATACCCACTCATTTTGTGTTTGTGTATACCGAAATGACACCATCAGATCACTTTGTGCCTGCAATAACACTACCACTGACAGACAACGATGTAATAAAGACACAAACATTTTTCAATCCGTTTGATTGGTTTGATTTGATTTTGGAAGCTCCGCTGCTAACAAGCCCAAGAACAAACAGTGCAGCATCTATTATCTACCAAAAGACCTTTAGAGAAAAGACAAAGCAGCCGGGGTTTCTTTTATCGCCAGCACTCTGTTAATTTGCCACATTAATAGGAGGGGTCAGGGGGTTCACAAACTTCCCACGCCTCGATTCTTCAGATTTCGGCAAGCGGCGATTCGAGTACAAGCAAATAATATGACGAAAAAATCTTTTATTCTAGAGTTTTGTCATCTAAAGTTTTGTAACAATGCAAAAGTTAAGTCAGAGACAAACTGTGCTAATGAAAGGGAAGGCTGAAATGTTAAATGTCAGGAGTTTTGGCACAAATATTTCTAGTGTTCAAAAGTAATCAGAGGAGAATTCCCTACCTACAGAGCATGTGCGAGTTCATCACACCTCGGCATTGTGGGAGGAACATAAGTGTTTAGTCTGAGAACAAATCAGAGATTGTTTCGTGCTTCCTCAAAAACTACTGGAAAGTCGGAGGTTGAGTTCTGTTTAGTTTGCAGCTCATGACAAGTGTACAGTGAAAAATTTAATTCAGCCTAGTGCCACTGTAAGAAAAACCCAATACCTGTGAGAAATAGGGCAATGGTAATGGGACAGATTTCGACAAAAACAAATGTGATGTTGAATATAAACTGCGTAACCAGGCAATTGCTGTTCCACTAGAGGTTATAATAGTTATATTAAGTCTTTATTGTACTGGAACATTGAGGATCTATACATTTTTTTATTACGTTTTCATTGTACTCTTTTTTTCTGCAGTTTTTAAAGTTAACTGCATAATGATCTACTGTAGCTAGCAAGCTACTGTTATAGACACAGCAATACAAGAGTGATATTTTGAACAGAATTATAGAGAACTCCCTCTAGAACTACCAGTGAACCAGTGAAGTACTACCACTCCCTCTAGAACTACCAGTACTACCAGTGAAGACGTAATTATTGTCTACGATAGCTGTACTCACTTCACATACTGGAGAGGGCTTTGGTTGAATGGCTGTTGTGCTGACATCTTTGACTAATTATGTGGAAAATCTGTGGAAATTTTAAAAAGAATTTGTGTTTTTTGTGACTTTGCGTTAATTTCTGTGATTGCAAAACTGCTAAATCCTGGAGGGACTGACATGGTTGTGTTAGAATTACACAACGTATAGAGTACGCTTGGATAGAAGAGTTAGTATTAAAACATTTTCTAGGGCCATTTGGGATTTGTTCTACTTCTTTTGACGAATTTTGATGACTAGAAAATGTTTTTTATTTTTTTGTTTTGGTTTTGTCCTGCTTTGGCACTGTATGATTACAAAATAGGATGAACACATTATTATTGTTATTATTATTATTATTATTATTATTATTATTATTATTATTATTATTATTTTACATTTAAGGTGGCTACACAAGGCTTGATGTGACAGGATTCCTCCCATAACTGCAAAACTATCTTTTGTTATTTTTCGTTTGAGCCTAGATTTGCTCTCTAAAACCCAGAGAGAACATGGCAGAGGCCTTTATGATGCCCCTGCCCAGAACAGATCCTGACCTCCCTGGGGCCCTAAGCAAAATTCTGCTAAGGGGCCCTCCTACCTTATTATTTACTGAGGGATATGCATTCATATTGCCTGGCATTATGCCCATTCCAATGTAAATCCACTGGTTTCCATATTGCATTAACGTTGTTGTAACCTTGATTGAGAGACTATAAACATTGTTATTTAGGAGTGCTATCACGCTACTTTTTGTACTGGTCCCCACACAGATGCTGCTGGAAAGCACGCGTGTCATTTCGTGCACGATTGCATGCGCATATAAACACATGTTCACGCGCGGCGCGGTCATCGAGCTGCCGTTTATAAACACCGTTGCCCTTGGGCGTTTATTCACGCGAATGTTCACGCAATAAATTGTTGTGTGACAGACAGGCCAAGAGATGCACTGGCAGCACTGCACAGCTAATTTAGCTAGTCAGATAGAGACTAGAGACAGAATCAAATCAACTTAACTTTACTGTTTTGCTCTTGCTGACATCAAACTTGAAGAGAACACAAGTTTACCTGATTGCTGTTCTCGCATTTCACTCTCATTTTTTTCTTTTTCTCTTTTCATGGCCAGATGGATAGCTCTGCTTTATATTGTCATCTACACTTTAAAGTTTAAACATTAACACGCGCTGTAAAATGAGGCAGGGGGAGGCGGGGCCTTACGTAATTTGCGGGGCCCTACGCAGCTTGCGTAGTGTGCGTATAGGGCCGATCGGCTCTGCCCCTGCCCCTCCCTCTCATGCTTTCAGACCGGACTGGATCATTGTTCAACCAGAGCACATGAATATGTCTGATGAGTCAATCAAAGTGCACACTTTATACCTTATTTAACCTAAATAATAGCTTAATACAAAATACACTGCGATATATCTAAAGTCTTATATACATACATATATATATATATATATATATATATATATATATATATATATATATATATATATATATATATATATATATATATTCCTATGATCAAATTGAAATATTCACTAGAAACAGAAGCAACTACTTATAATCTGTCCCAAATTCTCTAGCTCTGTGCAAATCAGTAACGATTCTTTCGGTTCAATTGTATCTTTACACAAAGATACAGCAAAATTCCTTCACAGTTATTTCTTATGAATACACTGTGTCAGAACATAAGGCAAAATCCTACCAGCTGTAAAATCATTTCCATGTGGGCTTTTACCCTGTCTACTTTCATTTTAGTCTGTCATTTAACTGAGTCTCCCTGCTGGATGTGAGAAGGCATGTACATGATCTGAAGCATAACCTGCATGCATTAGACCATGAGCTGCCATTAGTTTATGCATACACGCAATTGTCTATTGTTCATGGACTGATGAGGAAAAGATTCATATCTGCACAGATTGCAGAGCAAATACACCCCATAACCACCTATGTAACCAGGAACAACAGTTATTTTTATCTTTTGGAAACAGATTTGGTCTCTATTCACAGAGAGAACATGTCAGGGGCCTCAGTCGCTCAGTGGTTAAATGAGTTGGGTTGTTTGTTGTTGTTGTCTGAGTTGTTGCTGTGGTACATGAGAACTAGAATTCTTCTATTTTTCTTTCATTCAACACAATGATGTGACAAAATAGAACACTTTGCCAATCTATCAATAGAATATTGGTTAGAATATTATTTAATAACGTACATCCCTGCTGTTGCTTGGGCTGGCCCTGCATGAAGAGCATGGAGATACATGGGATTGCTGCAGATATACCACTTAGAAACCATGAAGATGGCTTTGGACTGTAATTGAGGTGAACAGTTTTGCACTCAGGTCTCAATCAGTGAACAGTAGATAAGACGACAGACTTCATGGTAAAACTAGAATAGATTTCCTGCTAACACTTCTCACTTCTCTTATGAAGGTTCTGATAAAAGGTTTTGTTGCTGTCTGTGGCTTGCTCATTAGGGTCAAATTCCTATCTTGAATGTATATATTTCTCTAAAGCTGTTTTGTGGCAATGTCCATTGTTAAAAGCGCTACACAAATAAAACTGAGAAACTGACAGAATCACCATGAGTCAGCTCTCTTTATTCATTTACCCTTCTCAAAACAAAAAATTCTCTCACACAGTTAGTTTGCAAAGGTAACATTTGAAATTGATGCACAACAATTACATTGCGTACTTGCATCACTAATACGGGACATTATGCATGTACTATATAATGCATGTATACAACATTACACATTTACCTGCACAACCCGAACTGTGGCATGGATGTAATATTTAAATTCTAGTACTGATGTAATATTTAAATGCTAGTACAGATGTATGGATGTAATATTTAAATGCTAGTATAGATGTATGGATGTAATATTTAAATGCTAGTACAGATGTATGGATGTAATATTTAAATGCTAGTATAGATGTATGGATGTAATATTTAAATGCTAGTACAGATGTATGGATGTAATATTTAAATGCTAGTACAGATGTATGGATGTAATATTTAAGTGCTAGTACAGATGTATGGATGTAATATTTAAATGCTAGTACAGATGTATGGATGTAATATTTAAATGCTAGTACTGATGTACTGATGTAATATTTAAACGCTAGTATAGATGTATGGATGTAATATTTAAATGCTAGTACAGATGTATGGATGTAATATTTAAATGGTAGTACAGATGTATGGATGTAATATTTAAATGCTAGTACAGATGTATGGATGTAATATTTAAATGCTAGTACAGATGTATGGATGTAATATTTAAATGCTAGTACAGATGTATGGATGTAATATTTAAATGCTAGTACAGATGTATGGATGTAATATTTAAATGCTAGTACAGATGTATGGATGTAATATTTAAATGCTAGTACTGATGTAATATTTAAACGCTAGTATAGATGTAGGGATGTAATATTTAAATGCTAATATAGATGTAGGGATGTAATATTTAAATGTTAGTATAGATGTACTGATGTAATATTTAAATGCTAGTACAGTTACAAAATGAAAACGAACAATAAAGCTACACAACATGCAATAATGCCATGCAACAAAAAGAAAATAGAAATAGACTTTTTTTAACCAACTACTGAATTTTCCACTATTATGGTTCTTGGCTGTGTCTGTCCTCAATCTTGGTTGATGTAATTTTGCATTTTAGTTATTTATTTATTTTTTTAAAGTATATCCCTACTTTAAAACTAATCTGCGTCCTTCTTTGGTCATGTGACTATATTAAATCTCAACATGGTCTAATGAAAAAGGCATCAAAGACATACATGTAGAGCTGTCAGCACTTCTGACAATACAATTTACAGCACCACCATCAAAAAAGAGCCCTTCAGTTGTTTGCTAGCTTTTAGGTTGATAATAACATAACTGTACAGACCATCTTGTCTTGTTTTATCATTGGTAACAGCCTAAAGATTGTGTGGTTATAAATGTTATAACCTGTGATTAGGAAACAGGAGGGATTTTGTAAGCGGGACATCTTAGGTTGCTTTGGAATTATGAATACTGCTCTGAAGAACAACTTCTGTCCAGAGATTAGATATACAGCGTGTGACGTGAAAGTATTGTTTTTTCAACAAGTAATATTGCAGAATTACTCATTATGTTATTTATTATTATGATTACAGTTGTTTATTATCTCAAATATTTTTTATTAATTATTATTAAATTATTATTAATTACAGTTACTAATTATTATTATTATTGTGAAACTTACGGTACAGTTATATAAATTTTAGAAAGCCCCAATAAGTTTACTGACTAATATCACTCATTACAATATAATAAAGATTTTACATTAAGAGACAAGTAACTCCTTTCTTCTTAATCACTAGCTCAGTCTAGTCTAATAACATACTTGGTTTAAGAGTTACATTTAATGCAGTAGTGGAAAATACAAAAATAAAAAGAGAATCTCTTCCTCAAACAAGAATCCAATTTTTCTTAAGCTGCTTAGGAATCAGTACCAACTAAAAAAAGAGTGATGAATCCATCACTCCCTGTGTGTAGTGGAGTCAGAAAGTCGGATAAAGATGACAAAAAAGGGGGGTTGAGGATTTGAAGCCTGTGAAAAAGATGCACTTGGAGACTGCTTAATTTTGTTGGCATTAGCACCGTCCCACTGAAGCACTGTACTAAGACACCTGTGGGGCAGAACCATCAACACACACAGCGGTGGAGCTTAAAAACAGCTGCCTTTCAACTGTCCGGTAACATACTGCCATCTGTCCCCCAAATCCTGCACACTCCCCTTCCTTTGAACCCTTTGAACACATTCCCCTCTGCCTACTTACAATTCAGAACTGAGGGACGAAAGAAAACTAACCCTTTATCCAGAGAAATGACAATCCTCTCTGGCCTGCTGCTGGGGGACAAGCTGCTAGCAGGGGGACAGAGTAGCATTGGTGAGACACAATATCTGATTGTCAGCGTGGGTAAGAAGCAGGACACTGTGGACAGGATTCTTAAAACCAACTTCTGCTGTCTTTGTGCTCGATTAAAATTTGCAAAGGTCCAGTCATGCTAGGTATTTTCCAGCAACGCAATTCAGCATGATTCTGCAAGCGCAACTTTCCTCCAAGCTTCTTTGACAAGTGTTCACAACAAAAATACAACCGCTTTGATCGTGTGGCCTTTTGATGGGGCCATTATTCGTATTGCACAATATAAAATCCAACTTGGAGGAAAGTGTGCAGGGATATGATTTTATATAACATGTCCCAACTTGACTATAAACGATTTTAGAAATACAGTGGAAACCTGGTACACAGTTAGTTAGAAAGCCAGATTGATCTCTACTTCTGTGTTGTTATTATTTATGTTTGACCAAGCAAGTCAGCAAGTTATCCTGCTAGCAACCTACGCCTTCAAGGTTTGAAAACAAGATATAAGAAAATGTGTGTGTGTGTATATATATAAATCCCGAATCCCACTGTGTGTATATATATATATATATATATATATATATATATATATATATATATATATATATATATATATATATATAACTTTTTTAAGTGTTCTGGCTGGTGTACTATGCTTAAACTTATAATTCTGTAATTCCAGAACATGCTACTCATTCCGAATCCCACTGACATTAACGCAACCTGCCGTCTACAACATGATTGTTCTAGGCATACATGTATATCAGTCTAGTGCACATTTGTCATAAATGCTAATCACTCTGTAGTCACTTTGCTAGTCAGACTCTCGCTTTAACAGCAGAGTACACCATCGCCATCGTTCATAGTCAAAATACTGTCCAGTCATTTAGTGTGTTTTCTGAACAACCAAAACACAGGACTGACAGCACACTGGAGCTTTTACTTACCTAATGAATTTATGAATCCCTCCAGAATTATATGGATTTTTTTGTGATTGTTGGAACCAAAAGGGTTTTACTTTTGCTGCAGCTTTTTTTTTTTCCATCTAAGAGTCACAATGCAACTTTAGAATCGGGATCTTTTTTAAATATTGCAAGCTCCTCTTAATATCATGGAGTTGATTTGGTGTTAATTTGTGCGATGGCACAAAGGAAATTTGAATATTTCCTTAATCTCATGCAAAGTCACAAATAAATAACTAAATATATAAAAAAAATGGTGTGCCTATTTTCATGCTCAACTTTTGATCCCAACTTAGTCCCAGCGTTCTAAGGATAGGTGCAAATCTCCAGTGCGACTGCAGCTTTCATCTGTTAGCGGCTAACTGTGGTGAGGTTTCGGAAAGGGCGAAGAGTCACTTGCTGCCTAAATACTTGCATAAAAAAACCCACAAGAAAACAATGGCTTGTCTGTGTGCTGGTAAGAAAACTGAAAAGTAAATGAGCAGTGGGAACTGTGAAAGACCAAATACAATGGGGAAGCGAACATGTGAGTGTGGTTTGTGTGGTCAGCCGACGGTGGGATCCAGACGGTCTGTTCTAACACCTTCATTGTGTGTGATGGTTCACCACGAGCCCAGTTCTCCTTCCGTAATGACCGACGCAAGGACCAAGACAATAGCTTACATTGTTGTAGCATTTCATACATACTATAGTATGTACAGTATGTGTATGATGTAAAGTGCTCACTATAAATCACATAACCTCTGATAATCTGACTTAATAATAATAAACTGCCCAAGGTCAATCTCCAGGAGGAAATTTATACTTGAAATAAATAACAATATGAAAGTTCAGTTTAAAACTGCACTTGCTTTGACTTTTGCTTTAATACGTCTGGCTAAATCTTTAGAAATCCCTACAAAACAAAAGCACGGGAATAACTAAACTTATACAACTTCTAAATAACAACACAGCAACACAGAAATATCCCACTGGGCTGGACTGGTGTGTTCCTGCCATGAAACCAGTGTTCCCAGCATAAGCTCTAGATCCGCTGCCACACTGACCAAATACACTGATAGTGGATACTGACGCTGAATGAATAAATGTACAAGAGCATTACAGTCATTCAATAAATGAATAAATATATGAAAGCATTAAGTTTGTAAAACTGTAGACTGTGCCAAGATTAAAAACTATTAATTACAAAAACATTTTCATGAAAATATTTCTTTCATGATGGAGACGGAATGCAGTCAAAGTGAGAATCGCATTCATTGCAGCAGTTTCTTATAGTATTTTGTTCACAATGATTGCAGGGAACTTAACGGTTGCTTTAAGTGCTTAATGCAATCTGCTCTCCACAACCCCACTCTGTGGACCCTTTCCTTTCAGAACCAATAGGTGGAATTGTAGGAAAAACAAAAGCTGTCTTGGGCATTTCTGTCTCTATAGTTCCCTATAGAAGTCAGTTTTTATGCATTGTGCTATCGATGTTGAAAGGGACCATTTCCTTTATAAACATTGTGTCTTTCAGCTCTGACGAATCAGAGCATCTTAAAAAGACAACTAAACATTGAGGACATGTTTTTATAAGTTCTGCTAGGAGCACCATGCTGAATAGAAGTGGGTCTAGCAAGAGGAATTTATTCCGCTTGGCTCTATGATGACTTGCCTTGTGTATAACTCAAGTTCCATGGCTTTATTGTTGGGCTCAAGGGGTTCATAAGGTGAGTATATTTACACTGTAAGTCTTCACTAAGCCCTCTCACTAGTGTTGGCACTCGTGTTCATCCCTCTGTTCTTCCGGTAATTGGTTGAACAGTGCAGGGGATGTCAGATTTATTGCTTATTGTTTTGTGTGAGAGTGTGTGTGAACACATGCCTAAGGCAAGCGCATAGTCATGCCCTCACCTGCAGCAGCCTATCATTACACCCAACACAGAGCCACCCCCGCACCCGGGCCACAAGCCTACACACACACACCACACACACACACATCCAGGTGGAGTGGTCGAACATTTTGTTCCTTGTGCCCAGCTACTCGCGCAAACATTATTACAATTATTGTCTTGTACCAACACCCACCCTGGTAACCGCAAATACCTTTCTGCTATTATCTTTTTCTTTAGGTTGTTGTTTGCAGGTAGTGACAGACAATTTTAATATACATAAATCAAAACCTTTTAATTCAACCTTTTTTTCGTGCAGCATGTATGAGCCTGTCTTGTAGCTAGAGTGTTCCTTGAGAAATCCGGAGCATGTGTGTGTGTGTGTGTGTGTGTGTGTGTGTGTGTGTGTGTATGTGTGTGTGTGTGTGTGTGTGTGTGTGTGTGAATGAATGTGTTTCCAACTTCACCTTCATAAATTGTTGTTAGAAGGCTGAAAGATCAATCATTCAACTTGGAACAAAGCAAATATCTCCCCTGCTTAATTCCTCTTCTTCTTCTTCTTCTTTTTTTTTATTTTTTTTTTTTAACAACTATGCACAGAATGAAAGCTTTAACCCTGTTTAACTATGAGGTAATCCTCTGTTGTGTAAATCAAATGAATGATATCTAGGGACCCCCAGGAATCCATAAAGCATAGCTAGCGGGTCCGACATTTTTTCATGTAGTCACATATAATTAGCTACACATACAGTAAGAGTTAATAATAATTTAGTTATCACAACAACATTATCTTATATTTGATCTGTTATATCTATTATACATCGATCCAATTTCTGTAGTGGTTTCCTTCACAAGGTCACAGGATGCCTGGAGACTCTGGACAGCGTGCTAACTTATAACAGGGCAGAATGACCACACACACTTAGTCACACACTATGGAAAACTTAGAGATGCCAATCAGCCTATAACAGGTCTTTTGACTGGGAGATGAAACCAGAACCTGAAGGAAACCCCAGAAGTACTTGGAAAAATGCTAATTCAATGGCAACAGGACAGAGACATGAACGGACCTCAATAACTTAAAAATCTCAATAACTACAATAACACCAACTAGCCAATGCATAATTTCAAAGTGGAGCTTATATGCTATGTCTGTGAAAAATCTAAAATAGAAATCTCTATGGCTCGGATGAATAAACAAATTATTACTGTGTACTTTTAAAATCATATTTATAAAAGTAATCTGATTCATCTAAGAAGGCTTGTGGAATTTATTTGACCGTAAAAGGTGTTTTGGTTGCCACCGTTTCACAATAGATATGAATACATAAAAAAAAAAAAATAATAATAATAAAGCTGGACCAATGAGAGAAAAGATGCTAGAATTCACCAGGCACTGATGTCTGGGAAATATTAGTTCTGATTATTTAGCTGTTTACCGCTCTGTTCAAATCTCTTTAATTCAGGAGAAAATAGCATTATTCTGTCATAACAGGGGTGTGGTAAACCTAATTAAACAACAACCCTGTATCTAAAATCAACCAATTAGTCCAGTTACTACAGTACGCTCTAAAACATTCAGTGTAAAATGTACAATAACAGTTCATAACTAAGACATACTACATACGTACTATAATATCTTTACGAGATAATTCCTGTTACTTTTACAGAATATTACTGTGTTTCCAGTGATATACTGTACATCTTGCAAGTAAAACACTTGTCAATATAATTACAGTATAAAATCCATTGCATTTACTCATTTAGCTAAGACAGCTTTACTCAGCTACTTTTGCTTGAGGACTAACACACTTACTACCTTGCACTGATTCACGTTTTCACTGGTATATGAAGATAAAATCGACATGAGGATAATTTCTACTATTGTTAACCTACTCAAATATGTTAGATATTATTATATACATTGTGTCCGTCTTCTTCACTGTAAACCTATGCAATGCTCCAATTGCCTGATTGTTTACTTGACAATTCTATAAAATACTCAATGTTTTTATAGAAAATTGTTATAATATTTTACAAACTAACACTGCAATTCTTTTTAACTGTGTAGCTAATTCTTCTAGTATCTCTATACCAAAAAAAAGTATTGTGACAATTTCTATGTTCTGATGTGTCCCTAATGTAGCATTTTGGTTCAGTATCTATCTCAATATCAGAAGCTCAGTGATTCATGTTACTCTCTAAATGAACACTTGGTTATACCACATTATAGCACAACGCTGATGAATTCTCAACGCTGATTAGTCAGAAAGTATGGCTTATATAATATGTATATTTCTATGGTAACAACTAATTGTTGATACAGTAAACGTGTCTTTGTGTGATGAGACATTCATTTTGCACTCTTGGAAAAAGTTTCCACTATCCAGTTTCCCAGTTCCACTGCTTCAGTCAGAGGTACAGTAAATGTACGTTCTGAGACATGGGAAAGATTTGGAATTGGCAAACTGATAAAAATCTATGAAAATAAACCACTTCAGTGTGTCCGGTTGTTAGAAAATAATCATCTTATAATCTCCAGATATGTTCCTTTAATAATGCACCCTGTCATGTTTTATTACTAAAAGATGAGTTTGGTTTTTTTTTTTACTTCTAATGTTCAGAATCAGAATTTCCATTGACTATTTCTTATAAATACTTAGCATGGCACATGGCCTGGTTAAATACATATTGTGTGAGTATTTCAATGAAGTAAGATGCAGAAAGGGACACGTACTAGGCTAGTCAGTTTTGTTTTCAATAATGATCCAGTATCAATACCATTTTAGTGTAAACAAGCTACTTTCCTGTTTAAAACAATACAAGCATTTGAACATTTTGCACACAGTTCTGTTCCCCTCGGTCTTGTACTGTAAGCGCCTTTAAAGAGAAGACGATTCTTTGATGTGGTCTGCAGAGCCACATGGGCAAATTGTACCCCACCTGCTATCTTCTGGGAGAAAATTTCCCTGAAGTGTCCCTAGAGCTCAACGCCACCCACTCAAGCAGATGTTCTTGTAACACAGGTCTGTAAAGTGATGTGGGATCTGGCTTTGGCCGTGAATGCTTCACAAACCCGAACATCAGCTCAATGCACTGAGACACAAACTAAACAGAGGGATATTGCAGTTTCTACTGGGGGAAACGAATACTGATATAACATACTGTACACTCACTGAACACTTTATTAGGAACAACTGTGCACCTGTTGATCAATGCAGTAATCTAATCAGCCAATACATAACATCATGCATATACAGGCCGGCGGCTTCATGATTGTTGAGACGGGCTGGTTTGTGTCCCAAAGCAAAAGTCGTCTTAAAGTGAATATATGAAAGACAATTTTATTGCACATATTTTGAAGTCATACACAACCCAAGTGGGCACCTTAAGTAGGCCCTAAAGAATGCCTTAGGAATTAAGAAAAGACGAATGTTGTTCGTTCCTCCGAATCAGATCCAGAAAGATCCAGTAGAATCTACAGGATGTCGAAGTTATTCTGGCAGATATTGGGGCTGTTGAAAATGTCCTTTATAAACATGTCTTAACTATCTGCAGAACTGTGAGCATACTGAGGCTCTCACATGCTCGGTGTACCACACGTATGGTAATTGGCAGATGCCCTTTTCCAGAGTGACATACATTTATCTCATTTATAAAACTGAGCAATTGAGGGCTTAAGGGCCTTGGGATTCAAACTCACAACCATTCGTTCAGCAGTCCAACAACTTAACCACTGAGCTACCACGTCCCACAAATATTCCATTTAAGGCATTAGGCAGATGCCCTTATCTGTAACCCTTAATGTAAAAGGATATACACTTTTTTTATCATTTTATACAATTATTTTGATTTGATTTACTCCTTAAAAAGAATGATGGAATAAGCAGGTTTGTTAAAATAAGGGAAAACACAAATGTAGTGCATTGCATCCTAGTTGCAGTATTATTCATACAGACAGCTCGCTTGCTGTCATTCTCTGTGTGAGGCCTAGCGTTCCTCTGATGTAGGCCCTCGGTTTTTTTGGACATAGCAGATAACCTCGTTTCATTGGCCGAATGTGCAGGCAGAAAGGGAGTCTGGGAAACATCAGGATCAGGCACAGCCACATGGGTTCTGACACTGGCTCCGTGCTTCATCGACATACAACAATATACAACTGACAGGTCTGTGCGCACATACACTAACACACACCCACACAGACACATTTATGGCATACTCATGAGCCAGCTTGACAGGGCATGGGGATTTTTTGTGTACAGGAAGGGCAAGGTCTGACAAGCCTTATGTGCAGGGCTCTGGGGGACAGCAATCTCACATGGCCTTAGGTGGAGTCATACAATGGCTTAGACTGTCTGACTGCAATTAAGTCTATTTGGGTTTTTTCCTTCTTGATACAGTACATACAGCAATCAAAGGCTAGTCATACCTCAACCTTTTGATGGCAGTATGAGCATCATGGGAAAAATGCATGACTGTCTCGTAGAGGTGTATTGTTATAACTGATTGACAGACTCGAGACAGGCAGAAGGGGTTATGGGCTAAAATGAAGGCATGATCTAACAAAGTGTGCAGGTATGCCAGCCACCGCCAGCCTATCAGCACCAGCCACCCCCCAACCAACCAACCCACCCACCCACACACACACATATACAGACACCAGCACCACCCAACCCAAACTCCAACCATTCTTGGATCCACCGAAGATGAAAAGATGCCTTGTCTCTAAGTCTAATCCTACCCCATTTAGTCAACACAACTCGAGTAAGCGGCAGCAATCATAACATCCCCAAACACCCACACATGCGTAAAACAATGGCCCACAGGTGTGTAGATGGTGATCAAGAGGCAAACAAAACATTATTCAATGAGCTGTTGGAAAGCAGAGGCAAAGAATAGTTCGAGGTATGCTCTTGGAATTAACCTTTCAGTTATCACCTGGAGAAAAAAGTCTTGTTGCATATTCTCTAGAAATGACCTGTTCTTGCACCTAGAATTAACCAGGAATATCATATTTAAAGTCTAGGTTCCAAACTTTCATTTGAGCTCATATCCTGAAATGACTATTTAAATATAATAAAAAATATTGTCAGTCAATTTCCATTAGCATTTTTTAACATCTGTAGATTCAAGTGGAAGAATTATGTAGAAGACACTGTTTTCTTTCCATCATTCAACTATTATGCTGCGGTTGTATGATAATTATCCATATATAAATATCCATTAAAGCTTTGCTGCAGCGTTGTCTTCATCATTTTAACATTCTCAACAAAAAAACTCCAAAATACAAAATACAAATTCATTCCCACCATTTCAGCATAGCACAACTGAAGTTACAGTAATTACAACACATTGTAATGTACAATTACAATTTCAATAACTCATGATTTGAGACAGTGGGGTAGTCACCTCTGGTACTGTAGGTTACAGAATCCCCAATACAACCCTTGCAGAATATGTTTAATTTAAAAGCTTCATGATGTGTATTTTATTTTACTTCAACATGAAAAAATTGTTAAATGTAAGAGTAAAAGATTAAGAATTGCATCCTGTGTAACCAGCCTTATGGGTTTATCCACAGTCATATTAAATATTAAGTTACCATTGGGACTGATACTGATGCAAAGCTGGGAGAACACAGAAATTCTACAGTAGCAACAGGGATCATGTAGATCTGCTCATCTGCTGGTGTGCTGAGAGCAACTTCACCTCAAAGTCAACAAGCCAAATGAACTGATCATTGAGAGTGGATCATAAACCCATCTCAATCAATAGAACTGTTTTAAATAAAGCTGCCATTTTCTATGAGTTTTGTGTTTACCTCTCATAGACCGTCCACATCTCCATGTGCAGAGACCCGATGCAAGTCACACTGCTACCATCTGGAAGGAAGTACCCGACTATGCAGTCACTCACAAGTTGACCGCGAGACTGGTTCCTTCCCGGAACTGTCAACCTGCTTGTTTCTCGCACACACGCACTCGTCTATCAAATCTTACTGTCCCTGAACCGCTGTAATGCTGAAATGTGCATGGTGGAACGGTGTCCCACACAGGGTGTATTCTACAACCTTACGCCCAGAGTTACCACCGGCTCCAATGGGACAGTGTTGTGAATGAATGTGCAATACTATTCCTGACACAATTATGGACAGATTATATAGCTATTAAACTATCTACCTCTTCCTCCTCTTTTACCACTAGAGTTTAGAAAGGTTACAGCTTTCATGTGCACTGTCTTACATCCAGTACTGCTGTGTGCGTTGTCTCTTAAATCATACTCTTGTGTTTTTAATGTTTGGTTAGATTTACATTCACACTATCCAATGGCAAGTAGACGAGGATGGGTTTCCTTCTAAGTTTCATTCCTCTTTTTCTTCTCACTGTCTCATCTGGCTTGCTCATTATGGATAAATGTAAAGTTTATGCAAAGTTAATAATAAAAATGATTCCTGCTAACAGTTTATTGGTGGGTGTGTTCAATTTATTGGATGAAAAATGTGAACTAACCAAAGAGTATAAAGGGAGAGAGAGAGAAAGATTAAGTAAGACTGCTTTAAACCAGCTGGGACACAGGAGCTAACTTGAGACCTCTTGCAATTCAGAGCAGGAAATGATCTTTGACCCTGGAGTTGGGCTACTGTACTTACCCAATCACATAAGCCAACACTGTAACCCTGTGTGAAGGCCCTTCGAGGATACCTGCCATGCTTGGAGACCGGACACGGGAAAGACGCAGCCATTTAAGTCACCGGCCCCCAAAGCGGCAGGCCAGAGGTTTTGTGAACAATTTAAGGAGGCAGCGATGAAATGGATCTCCCCCAAAGCTGCTGGAAGTGGGCAGAAGCCACAGCCACAGCAGTGGAGTGCCAGCCAGTGAGGCGTGAGTACACATGGTTTGTATTTGGACCCATGTTGCGCCAGGAAGAAAAAGAAAATTTTCGCTTCCCACTCCTGCAGAAGGGTGAGCTGCTCATCCTTTCCCCAATCCATTACAGAGCACAGTACCCTCCTATTCACTCACACCCATCCTGAGGCCCAGGGAAAGGCTGAAATGGCTCAGACCGCACAATCATATTCAATCAGATTGTTACAGAAATGGTGTAGCGCAGCACAGCTGGGAAGTGGTTGGCTGAGGTAACTTGTAACGAGAATTGCTATGCTTGCTATTTCACAGTTCCATACAATGCATGTACAAAAAAGGTTCAAGTACAAAGTCACTTTTTAAGAAATCTTTATTTTATTTCCCACTTTATTGCTTAATCTCACTGGCAAACTAGCTAGAAACCAACTTTTATTATCTTCAGGACATTCATCCAACATTTAAGTAGTTAATTAATTAAACAATTTCAGGTTAAAATAGGAGGCAATGTAATCTATAATACAATACTAACTTCTAAAAACCATACAGTGAAGTAAAAGCCAGGGTTTAAGGGTCATCCTTTATCCTCCCATAAATCTCTATAAACAATTTTGAAAATTTTGTGGGTAAAACATGAAATTAATGTGTTAATAATTTCCTAATACATGGTTTGGTCCTCCTCATTTTAACAGAGATTATGACACCACTGGAGTTTTGTATCCCAGTGCTTCAACATGTTTTTTAAACAAGTTTCACCCAGAGTTTCCTTAACATCCTAAAGATATCCTGGAATGTGGGAATGATGTGCTCTGCTTGGATAAAAACCACAAAAAATGACCTCAGCGTGTGGCTTATGCGGAGTTACCAATTGTTTAGCGGTTTTATGCACCCTACTGACACTGTATTAGACATTGGTTAGTTTTTCTCTTCCTGCCATAGGGATAAGCTTGTTCTAGGTCATGATGCAAAAATAACATCTTTTGCAGACATGTTGTATCAGACATGTGCATTGTTTAAATAAAGCCATCTGAGTGCCTTAAAGTGGACAGTGCACAGGTGAAGCACTTTCAGGTCGCATTCAACAGGTAGAGGTGAGTGAATTAAACCTTCGTAAAGGTTAGTGTGGTATACAAGAAAGCATGTGTCACTCTTCACATTAGGGGTAGAGTTCACTAAGACAAAAAAAAGTTCTTTATTGATAAAGCTGAAACACTGCACTCCACCATCTGATTTAGGCATACCTCACTAGCAGCAGAGCAAATCTAATCCCTAAGCGAATTTAATTCTTAAGTGGGTTATGTTGAAGCCTGGAAGCAAACAACCATTAACCGAGTCTTTTCATTGCTTTATGTCTTTATACAAGACAGAGCAGGCTTGCTGGAAGCCTTCAAGCTGGGCAGAGGGGGTGTGGACTAAGATTATCCTAATCTTAAATTCCTTCACTGTAATACACCAGTTACATTCCCCAGCACCTGGTCTACCCCATCCCATCTCTCTGTTGCCCCTGTGCTATAACATGGAGTGCTCAGAGAGTTCGATTTTTACCCCGAAATTGAGAATTTTTACATTTAACCCATTGACAGTTGAACCCCAAATCCTCAGGCTGCCTGCAGATAATTGGTTTTCTCAAACAAGTTAAATAATTTCATCTTTACAACTATACCATCAGAAAGGTATACCTGTACTTATGCAAAGACACAAGACTAATGAAGCTCAGAAGTACAAAATGAAATGACGCATTACTAAAGCACATTTGACTATAACAAACTGCTAAAAAATTCCAGAGCCATATTTATGTGAATTCACAATAATGTCCAGTCTGAAAACAATGCTTTGGCCAAACATAATTGTTCAAGATCCCACTAAGTCCAGTTCATGATGGGCCAGTGCAACAGGACATGGACAGTTTGGGGGTCTGCAAGATGCACTTGGACACATCTGACGAATTACCTTCCTGTCATCTGGACATAAATACCCCTTCAGATGTAAGATGAGGAAAAGGAGAGAGCCTCTGAGCATGTTCCAAGACAAACCCTGCCTTAGTTGGCATTCTTAGAGAGTCTTTCCCAAGAGGCCAAGAGCAGGAAGAACCCTGCAGAGAAGAACCTTGACTTCCTCCTCTACTGCCTCAAGTACCCCAAAGCAGAGGATGCAATTATGTCCTGTTCTTTCTTTGTGCAATTCCTCATTAATAACTGTACAAAACAGAGAATGAAAAACAAAAGGGCTCTTTTGAATTTGGAATAGCCTGAATATACGCTGACTCAACAGCAAGGTAAGTGAGCAATACGTTTTTGGCAAAACAAATGGTGTTCTGAATCTTCATGTGTGGTGTTCTGGATCTTTTGGTGTGGTGTGATATGCTGCTCCTCATGTTACAGATTTCTGTCTCCATTAAAGCCGATAAATCCTGCATCATATCTCTGACCTGGGTTTTGTAATTTGAAGCTCTACTTTTTCCAAGCACAACAATAGACCACAGGTACATGCACAATTACACAATGTAGAATTTAATTTTGCCCCTTTTTTCAGCCCTGTTGTATCAAACACATAATCACATTCATTACATCACTGTCTTCTCCCTTTCAATTAAATCTAAACCCTACTGGAGGTCAAACACAAAAAACTAGGGAACCATTAGAGTATAAAGCACAATATCGGATTAGTATAAAACAGTAGAAATTGCACCATTTTAGGGGAAATTCCAGTAAGTAGGAGGGGGAGTAGATGTAAGGTGAACCCCATCCATTCTGACAATTTGGTACAGACAGCGTAACCCAACACTCTGTTTATTTGACCACACTTTCCGTACGCACGTATCATATTCAAAACCGCCAGCATCAGAAGAAAGGGCCCTTTCCTTCTCACAACAATGCCAGAGCTGTTCGGAAGTCTTTATGTAATACAAAGGGCTCTGCAGGGGGAGCGCACACAGTTTAATATGCCATTCACCAGTTCTGTTATCCTGCACAAAACACACATACACACACTCCAGTGACACATCACAGCAGGGACCAATCTACTCCGGGCCAATCCAGCACCTGTTTGGAACCCAGGGGCAAAATAGCCCTCAAAAACTTTTAAAAAATAGCTTGCTTTGCTTTTTACCCTGTATTAAAAAACAAAAGCTGCTTATATTTTTCATTGTACAGTGTCAAAAAGCTGTACTCGACTGTTGTCCAGTAGTGTTCATTTCGTCAGACGAGACGAGACGAAATATGTTCGTCAACAACCTTTTTTTTCATGACTAAGACGAGACGATGACAAGACTGCACCACTGTCCAAAAACGCTGACTAAGACTAAATTAACATGCATTATTGTTGACGAAAAAAGACGAGACGAAAATGTTTTGTATAAAATAAAAACTAAGATAAAATCTCTCTTCATTTTCGTCTACAATTGTCTCTGCTTTTTCATCAGCTGTTACGCCTTTAAAATATTCACAACGAGTTCGCAGCTTCGCGCTGTTGCTCAAGTTGCAGGTCCGTGAAACGGATCCCGCTTATTATATTGCTACCTACCAAATAAATCGATAATTTGACTCAAAATGATGATTTAAAAAGAAGTTTATTGATTTAAAAACAATTGTATTGTTTCCGCTAAAGAAAATAGTGCGCTCCGTCTCTACGGTTAGAATCCTGTGTGTCCATGGCAACGCTCTTTTTCATGGCAACGGTGTGTTATAGTTCGCAGCGGTCTGTTATCAAGAAATAAAATAGTGTGTGTGTAGAAAGAATTCGTCCATACGGCGCTCAAAAAAATAAATAAATAAAAACTCCTGAGCTTGGCAAGTCCACCCCTGGTCTAGGCAGCTTTTTGTGTTAAATTATATTTCCTGTCACTGCGCAGGCTCTTTTATTGTACATGACAGCTTATGTCCCGATGACCGGTCTTTGCATTACGATTAAAAGCAGTATCAATAAAGTAAAAAATGCGATGTGCAGTCAGGTTCGAGTGTATGCACTGTTTAAACGAGTGTTCTCAACTTCTCACTGATACTTTTGTGATTCGTGGAGTTTTGACAAGTTTTATAGGCTTGATATTGTTTCTTATTCAAAAGTGGTGACAGAAAAAACTCAGCACCCCCAACCTGAAACCTCTATATATATATATATATATATATATATATATATATATATATATATATATATATATATATATATATATATATATATATACACATATATATACACATACATATATATACACACACATATATACATACACACCTACAGTTTTGATCTTAGGCTTTTCATTAACTTATTTATTTCCACTATAACACTTGTGTTCCTGATATTATTGCATTTAATGAGGCCTCGTTGTATTTATTCTTACAATAGATTCCAGATGTGGTCAAGCTACAATTTTTTTGACTAAAACTAGACTAAAATTAAAAGCCTTTTAGTCGACTAAAACTTGACTAAGATACCTTGAGTTTTCTTTTGACTAAAACTAGACTAAAATGACGAGACTTTTAGTCGACTAAAACCAAGACTAACAAAAAAGATATGTGAATCACTAAATATGACTAAAACTAACAAGGACATTTAGCACAAGACTAAGACTAAATTAAAAATAGGTGACGAAATTAACACTATTGTCCAGGATTTCATCAGATTTCAAGGCCTTGCTTTTTTAGTTATTTATTTATTTTTTAACTTTAAGCTATAGACTGAAGCTAATAACACAACTATAAATCTCAGACATTGCAAATTAGCAGGTAAATCTTATAAATCTTTATAAAGCCAATCATCGTTGATGAGCTCTGTCTTTTATTAGGTCATTTAAGCTTTTTTTTTTTTACATTTTTTACCTCTGCATTCTATTCAGAGTTATAACAGTTTAAAATAGCAGGATGATCTGATCACAAATTGAATTGATTAGGCTCATGTCCATCTCACTTTAACATGTAGCAATTCGAAACCTTGATAAAAACCATTCACTCTGTGAGAAAAGCACACTTGGATAGCAATGTATTAAGGACCTCTCGTGATGCCTCTGGTTTCAAGGCCTTGCTCTTTTGTTTTACCACAGAGCTTGAGACTAAACTTAATAACTCAGTCTCAGACTGTACTTAAAATGTAACCGTCACAAATTAGCATCGTCTTCATAAACATCAATAAATCAACCCACAAGATTCGAACACACTTTATGTATATCGGTTTTTGTAAAACTTGCGCTGTGGTAACAAACGGAGAGATAGCAGATGCTAGAGTGGAACTAGTTTATGCTAGCTGCATTGGGTTTCGCTAACACTAGCCTCAGTGTAAACAGGGGAAGCGCTGAATCAGCTGGCTCCACTGCAACAAAGGGAGCCTCCTGCTGCCTTTATGAGCAGAGAGACCAACTCTTCACCTTTTCTTTTCTTTTTTTTTTTTCAAAAATAAATACACCTTACTAAGGATGTCAAGAAAGTTCAAATCCCAGAAATAGATTTTAGACACTTCAGATAGCGGTAGAGAGATTGTGCCCCTGCTCACATTTGGTAGGCAGATGTCTTGATCAGAGAAAATCAGAATATTTCACTTCAACCAAAGAGGAAATGATGAACAAGCCTGTACATGTTTTGTACACTAAAACCCACAAAAGTCTGTGACAAATAGTTCTCACAGATATAGTCTGGAAACAGTACTGTAAAGCTAAATTCCTCAGGGATCGTTTTTGGATCATTGACATCTAAACACAAATGAATTTTTTGCCTAGCTCTCAAAGCATTAATACGAAGACCACCCGTATCTAAGGACAGCCTGTAAAAGATCCCCACAGGGTATTCATGGGTCTTATTATATTTACAACAAAGCCAGTAAAGGCCTGTGCATATTTTGTGCTATTTTACAATTCCAAGGTGCTTCTCAAATCAGACTAAATTCAAACAAACACAGAAAAGTCCTCTTATTTTTTTTAAGTCTTCTGACATGTGACAAAAGATGTTGATTTATATTAATAATGTTCATTACTTTTAATGACCAGGCTCCTTAATTATAAAGACCACATTGGAAAAAGTATATGAGCTCCTGCTTCGCTGTTGCCTGCTTGGGTAAGCACCCTGCCAGGAGACAGCCAGCAATATGATGGAGCAGAGACAACAGTTAAAGCCAAAATGCACACATTGTATTGCTTGTTGATTAGAAATGTGTGCCTGTTCTTTTACACTGATGATAGAAAGTAGGCAGTGATGGCTTGAAGAGTAATCTCAGACCACAGATTATAACCACACAATTAGCTTCTGGGAGAACTGGAGTCAGAAAGTGGAAGCAGTCCATGACCACACACATGAATACAGTAAGTGAGAGAGAAGAAAAAAAGACAGGAAAGAAAAAGATATAGAGGGGAAAAATGTGAGCCGGCGTACACCATGAGCACGATTCGGATGCTGTGCTTCATCCTGACCCCCCCCAACATCTGGCTGATAGTGCTATTCACGAACACATGTCAGACACACCTGATGCTAGGAACGAAATGAGAGAGGTGGAGAGAGAAAGAGAAATCTAGTGTGAGAGAAAGCACAGATGGACACAGGGGCCTCTGCTGGACTAGAACATAAACACACAGCAGCCATCATTGTGGGGCAAAGCCAGTGGCACGTTTATTTATGAACACGTCTCAGTCTGGGGCCAGTGTCTTGTCCCACCACGAAGGCACAGACACAAAGGAAAAGACAGAGAACACAGTAGTTATTAATCAAAAACAGGATGCAGAAATATATGAAATATTTTAACATGGAGCACACTGTATACTTAATCAAATGCAATGATAGAATAATAAATAATTACCAATAAGCAATAATAAGCAATTACAAATGTCATCATGTCAGTGGTAATCATGAGGTTGAGCATAAAGTGAGAACAGCGAATCAAGGTAGAAGCTTCAATGTAGAATATTCCTTCCTCTGATCAATATTGTTAAGTAAACCTGGCAAACCTGCCAAAAGCACAAATGATTCCTTTTACTTCATCACATATATTAGATATTAGACACACACACACACACACACACACACACACACACACACACAAATCGTCAACAAATTATGCAGTGCTCTCCTAGATTTTACCATGGTTCTTTATAGTTTTGTTAGCTTTAGCAGTGGAAAAGAGAATTTGTGTCTGCGTGTGTGTGTGGGGGTGTGTGTGTGTCTTTTGGAAGGCAGAAGTACAGAGAAGTACAGAAACTCTAGTGCAATTTTATGAATGCATGTCAGCTAGACCAGATGGAGTCATCCATTGCAGCACTGCTGTGATTGTATCTTGGCAAACTAGGTGGATACAGTACACAGGTTTATGGGTTAATGATACAGAGAATCAGACATTGCAAAGTGGTTTGATTTTTATATCAGCCGAGCTTTTATGCTTCAGCCAAATGTCAACTTTTATGATTCTGTACAAGAAGCTGTGTCAAGGGATCCTGGCTGAAATATGAGCAACTTTCGCTTTTTGCTGTTTAATATATCACTGTGTCTCTAGAGACCTGTGGATAGTATCAACACTTCCCTATTCATTTGTAACAGACGTTTAAAACCTTTACATGCTTGATTATGACTACAATTGCAGGTATCATTGCATTCTCAGTAATGAGTAGAAAAAATGGCTCGCCATGTAAACCTCATCATAATCATAAAGAAACGTGGTGTCATCAAGGCCAGGGAGGATTATGAAATGAACTGTAGTAGGCATAAACATGGTTAATTATCAAGCGTTATCGGATAAGATGTTGGCAGAGGGAGGCTGCACAAAGTACTAAATACAGAGGTGCTAATAATTTTGACGTAGTTTTGTTAAATATAGACATTCTGCACATTTGGGATTTCATCTATATATTCAATTATAAACTAATCATACAGTTTTTTAATTCTGTTCACAACACTGACTTGCTTTTTCATATTTATTCTTGTTTTCAGTAAAAACTGTGCCTAAGCACTCAGGGCAGTTTGATTTTTATTTACTTATGAGCAGGAATAAGCAGTCAAATAATATGTCGAGCTGAATGTCATATACAAAGTGGCAAGACAAAGAATGGCCATGTTCATTAACATAGGAGCGCATTGGACATGGCATGGTGCTCTCACGGCACTGTGAAATTCGTTACCGCTATTAATTCATATACAATATAGACTATTATTAGTAAATGCTTAATTCTGGTCAGGGTTGATAATGTAATGACTAATTACTTCTATTTTGGGAAATAGAAATAAATAAATGCGTTAGAAAATATTCTGAAAATAATATAAAAATAAATAAATAAATAAATAAATAAATACAGCAGGTGAGCTTAATAAAACCATCTGCAACAGAGGGTGGGATTGTCCCAGAGTTCCTTTTGGGAGTGGGTGGGAGTGGGTTTAAAAATTCAGTTCCATGCACACATCTAGTATGGGTCATATACAAAATACAAATAGACAAGGCAGAAAAGTCAGACCTGAGTTTTTCAATGGAAAGGTAGTAAAATTCACTGCTCAGTTTGGACAGTAAAGTCTTCCACAAACATGGCCGGTAAAAAAATTCCCAATAAAAATAGCTCAAATTCCATAAACACTATTAAAGCTGAAACAACAACTCCAAGCACACAAAATAGGGAAAATGACCCCTTTTAGTTTCTATACACAGAAAGCAGAACAGATAACTAGTCTTTACTAGCCTTTGGACTGAACTTTTTACAAAATCACTTTTCCCTCTCCCTCTCTTTTCCAAACAGGACCATGTGAATTTTATTGACTTGCCCTTCCCACCTTTTCCCACTTGCTGATGCCATCTGGGATGGAGAGACCCCGGCATTAAAACTCAATATGCTGCCCAAAATCATACTTTTTGAATGTTTTCGAGTATTCGCATTAGCCAAGGTCAAGATTCTGACAGGGACATGATTCAAGACAGTTTGATGCCTCTCTTGTCCAGCACCGGAACCGATGTTCTGGATTTGGTGTGGACTGGTACGTCTACCTGCGTTCCAGTCCACACTTTTGCCAACTTAGAAAACAATGATCTTAAGACTGTTTTTTTATTCTAAAGGACACGATCCTAAAATCACAGGTTCCCAGGCAGCCAGAGTCTAAAGGTTTGGCTTTTGCTCAATGCTTCTACACTTTACATGCAAGCAATCCATAGCTGGCCAGTCTGTCAAATGCTATTGCCATTAACTCAGATGCTCCAACAGATGGTCTGCACCAAACCAAGTTTTAAACTCCTGAGGTTTTCCTCAAGTGCCAGGATAAGGTGCCAATTCACTGGTTGGTGTTGAAGTGATATAACTTCATTAGTTAGGGATAGTTTCCCATGCCGACTGTGCTGTTGTAATAACGAATGGCGAATTTTCATGAAGAGAAACCACATTCAGTGTTGGAGCTTCTGCTGCCAAGCTCAGTGAGAGGGAGATGTAATGTTATTGAAGACGCTTGAAGGAGGTTTGGTTAGCAGTGGAAGAGCTGTGTGTGTAAGTGTGTGTGTGTGGTGGGGGGGTGGGGGTTAAGACTCTTAAAACTGCCTAGCTGAAACAGCAGCCACGCCTGCTAAAAGACTCCCATAAAAGAGCTGCTGTTTCTGACAGAACTCTATTAACCTGAGCAAAGCAATGTGTGCATTTATATGGTGTGTATGTGTGTGCAGACACACATAGGAGGGAAAGAAAAACATACAAAAATGGTTTTAGTGTGCATCACGGGTTGTGTATGAAATAGTCTGGACTCATTTAAGTGGACTGTAATAGCAGTTTCAGGTTTGGCCCAAATTCCAACAAAAAAAAAATTCTTAGGCAAGTCTAGTGTTTGCTGGATCATTTTCTCTACCTGTATTCTGAAAACCTTATTTTGCTGGATAATCATCTACTCCAGGGCTCTGGCATTTCAATTACCCAATAGTTATAGGAACTATGAAAGCCTGGTTCTGCTACTTTAGAGACTAAATCTATTTAAGAATTTATAGTTTCTTGAAACTATAACTGTCTCAGAATAATAAATCAGTAATTTCATGATTGCCTGGGACTGGAAAAGACTGGAAAATGAAAAGCACTGGAAGCTTTCATTATGTCTCTGACGATGTTCTATAGGTTAATTATATATATATATACACAAGTGTCTTAAAAGTTTCAATCAAGCTTGAAGTTCTTCTGGTTTAGCAAGATACTGACATCACAATCAGTTAGTGGACATTGTATGTAATGCCTTGACGTAGGTGTTATAAACTCACATAATTACCTAAGTGTCATTAGTGTCACACAAGAGGCAGAATCTGAGGGAAAATTTAGTCAGATTGCAAGAGAGAGAAAAAAAAAATAGCACAGTAGCAAAGTTATTTGCTCCTGTTCTGGTTCAAGTCTGCTTTTGTTTAAGGTGTATACGTTTGCCTAATGTACATTCTCTTTTCAGCAACTGAGGCTGAAAAGATTGAGGGAAAATGTCTCTCGTCTAGGATTTCCTGTTTGGCAGCCCGGGTGAAAAAGGAAGCATGGTGCAGTGCATGACACTGAATCTGATGGTTACAAGAATCTCGTACATTCACATGCCTCTACAGTCAGGTACATTTTGGATGTGGAAATTTTCAGACCACAGTTCATGGAATTGTCTGATTAAAAATGTCAAGTTTTGGCTTGTACTAAAATCGGCGAGATCTCTTCATTCACTATTTCAGATGAAGCTGCTTGGATGAGCTTTTTTAAGCTTCTTTCCACTGATCCTTATTGAGACTATATATATATTTTTTTATTTAAAAAAAAATTGTCTGTTTTTGTTCTAATTACATGAGCATGTAGGACTAAATCAAAACAAATTACACCTAGATTTAACATGAGAAAATGCACAATGCACCACCGATACAAAACACATTTAGAAAGTCCACTCCACATTTTACTATACATTTAACTGTTTTAATTATATTGATAATTTCATTAACAGTGAACCTCACTCTTGCTGACAGGTTCTGCATGATCAATGCTAACGTTTAGATATTTAATATAATATTATTGCTTTTTTTTTTCCCATTTTCCATTTTGCAATTAGGATTAATGCTATATAGTGCTGTAATGCTAATACTGTATCAGTTATAGGCTAAAATCTTAGACAAAAGGTCTATCCAGCATGCTATAGAAACTTCTCTAGAACAATTCAACACAATTATGTGCTATTCTGGAAATTCAGCCTTAATCTACAAATTCTATAAAATCTCAGGCAACTTATTTTCACATACTATTACATGAGTACAGTACGTTAGCAACTCAAGCGAGAATATTAATAACTACTGCAAGCTTTAGCATCTGACTCTGTTTAAAGATTAACCAGAAATGCAAAGAGATCTACAAAACCTGCAGTCACACCTTAACACACACACACACACACACACACACACACACACACACCCACACACCCTTTCTGTGCTTCCTCAAACATAACCATGCTGTAGATGTACCAACTTGCCTAGAAGTTAGGCCCTGATTAAAAAAAAAGATTCTGGCTTACACATAAAAGGAAGCAAGTCCTTACAGTGGTGGATGGCATAAACATTTTATTTTAATCTCTTTAATAACCTAAAGGTGTGTATGGAAATTATCACAGTCTTTTTCTCCTCTTCATCACGAAAAGTCTGCAAAAGACACAGTGGAGTGCTGATGCGGAAGCAAACCCAAATGGGAACAAACTTTACCTATTGCTCGAGAATGTATTTGCTTTTCAGACTGGAGAGTAATTAAGTGATAAGATTTCAATCGAGAGATTTCATGCCCAGATCGGCTCCGATCCACCCGAGCAAAACATTCTGAGCTGTGATTGGTCCACTGGGACATTCTTGTTGCCATACCCCTACTGATACTATGCATGGTTGGCATGCCCACGCCTACTGTAACACTTATAGCAGGATTTGCTTGCAGAACATGAGGCATGCAGCAAAACCTCATGAGAACTTTTTTCTTGCTTTATTTCCCTTGCCCTCTCTCTCTCTCTCTCAGCCATAATCCCCAAAGGCAGGAACCTGAATAACTAAGTGTTTTAAGTCACACCAAATCTGATTTGTTGAAAGCAAGTTTGGTCTCTGTTCAAGTATGTAAAAAGCTCAAAGAGCCATTTTTGGTGTTTACTTACAGTGGCCTCCCGAAATGAAAATGAGTTCCTCTCCATTATGCTTCTCTCCCGAGAGATTCATACAATCGCCACAGTTTGAGTTTCAGGTGAAAAGAGATTTAAAGACAAGAGGTAAAGAAGGTGGAGAAGCAGGCACACTGGGGGGAAAGTACAGCAGAGTTAAACATTAAAGTCAAGGAAAACTTCTTATCTCTTTAGTATGTTTCCAAATTATCAGTCATACGTTCAAACCTACTGCTGTCAAACTTAATGTCATTTGCATGCTGGTATTCATATTATCACTCATAGCAATGTTCTCCATCAATTTCTCTCACACATACTTTCACAGCAAAGTCCAGTACCACACCTGTAAGAGCGGTTTTTTTTAGGCCCAGGTTATTATTGTCACCCAATCGCAATCTGCCCCTCCCAAGAATTCAATGCGAGAAACGGCAGCGTTCCAACCGAGAGCTCGCCATTAGCCAAGTTCCTGCATGTCTTTGCTTTCAATCCTGAAATGAAGAAAAGTCCTTAACTGGCATTTTTGAGACAAAATATCTGCCCCTGTCAATTTTGGCTGGTTGCACATAGAGATAGATATATAGTATTTAAAATTTTAAGTTAATGTTTTTTAAATTAATTTTAAACTTTAATTGTATATATTAATTTATTTATTTTTCTTCTTAATTTTTCTTCTTCTTCATATATATATATCTCCTGTTTCTATACTAAGCTGCTTTGAGACAATGGGAAATTGTTAAAAGTGCTATACAAATAAATTGAATTGAATTGAATCTTCTTCAATATACCACATGTGTGCGTAGTTGCATTTCATTTACGTAGCACTGCTTTCAAATACAAGCTTACAAAAGTTTCACCAAGTCAAAAAACGGCACGCAGCCCAGATATAAAGGAGTTTGAATGAAGCCGTGTATGTACAGGTTGTATAATGGCAGATGATGTCGGTATTTCTTGGTGGTCTGAGGCCAGCAGATGCACGACGCACATAGTTGACTTTATTGAAGTTCAAATTAAGGTTATCTGTGGCGGTGCTCTAAAGAGCTGGACATGCCGCTTTGATCTTCAAAGGCAGATGAGTCGGCAATACAAAGATAATACCACCAATCTTCAACTATTACTCTATGAAGTGAGATCGAGGACTCTGCTTTCAAGATACTTGAACCTTTGCACACATAGTAAGCTTACATGAAGCTACAGTGCCACCTGCTGATTGTGCAAGAGCAAGATTCAAATAAAAAGAGAATTGTGAGACCACTACATAAAGGCACAGGTTCCCAACGCTGTTCCTGGAATACCCCCTGTTCTATACACTTTAGTGCTTCCTGGCTCTAACACACCCACTTCACCTGGGGAAAATTCTTAATGACATGAAGCAGGAAAATGTGCAGTACAACTAAATGTGCAGTACAACTAAATGTGCAGTAAAAGTGAACACGGAAGAACTGGCACAAGTGCTGTTCATGCCATTTTTGTCTCACACAGAATTTCATTTTAAGAAGTAAAAGCATTAAGGACATTAAAGTTGAATCTCAGTGGTGACAGCTCACACGCCCAGTGATTTTAGCTGTGTTTCAACAGGTTTCTTCAAAAAGAGAGAACAGAAGCGTGATTGTTCAGCTCTGATAAGAAGGTAAACAGCACCATCTGGTGGTGTCTGAGCATATTAACATCCAAGCTTGTTAAGAGTTTCTTAGGAAGGATCACATGAGAGATGCAAAACACATGGATAAAATAAACATATCCAAGCTGCTGATTCCTGTACATGGGACATGGATGAGAGTCAAATGATGAAGTGATGACTGACACATCAACAGCAACATGCCACCTGTGGAGCTTTGTGATTGAAACCTCACATACCGCAATCTGTGTGAATAAACCATCAGTGTATTTGCTTCTGCACTACACTAGAATGGAACTTGTAGTCTAACGTGCAAACAACAGCTTTCAGACACCTTAAACACACAGAACCACTGACAAGTCCAGTTTCACCTTACTCACTCTTGTGATCATATATCCAACCTGATGCATTTGAAATATAATAGAAACATGCCTAATGATAAACTGAATGTTTATTTGCTAGCTTTTCAGTTTTCATTTGCACAAATGAATCGATTAGAATAACAAATATCCATAGCCCTCTACCCATGCACTGCAGCATAGCCATCCCACCTACAGAATGGGTTTGAGAGATAGTAGGAAACTGGAGAACACAAAGGAAACAAGCGTGGATACAAGAAAAATATTCAAAGAACAAGTCTGTACAGACAATTAAATGCAAAAGTACTTCTGACATGGACAAAGTGTATGCATAAAGCAGATTTGTAGTTTCTATTGTCTGCTCTCGTAGCAGTTTCAAGTCTGAAGAGATCAAAAAACAAATAATAATGAATGAGATGAATAATAATGCTCAGATCATCGTATTTTAGAACCTTTGCCTCACTCCAAATGATTAACCTTCTGCAGACACGTTTTCATACAAGTTACTTAGTAAAACAACTTCATCAAGAAATAATGAATAGAACAGTGAAGCATCACAAGATGTGTGTCTGAATCCTGGTGATGCCACAAGAGCTGTCTGCGGCCGGGAATCTAAGAGAGGGTAACTGGGAAAGTGTAACCGAAAGGGATAACAATAACCTCGTAATGAATTAAAACAACATGCTAGCCAGTTTTGGTGATTTGTAAACTCGTGCATGCAGAAGAGTTATACATTTTCTCCAAGGGTGTTCAGCTGCTTTAAGAGATCACAGCAAGGTAAAAAGACCTAACATTTAGTAACACCTACATGTGGAATAATAAACCCAGGAATAATTAAATACAGCCCTGAAAGTAAACTCTGTATGTATTGTGTTCTCTCTATGTAATTCGCCCCCTGACAGCTTTACAGAATTATGCAACGATGTACACAGGAAATAATGCTGTAGTGAAAAAATAAATGCTTCTGCAACATTCTCTATGTGATAATCCCTAAGAAAACTGAATGTTTGTGTTTATTTAGCATTTACAACTATTATAACTTCTAAAATATTGAGGTTTCTGCAAGGAATTACAATTTAATCAGTAAACCCTAACCCCGTTCATATGTGTCAGAAGATTCAGGGACTATAAATGTAAAATATAAATATAAATAGTTTTTAATATCATTAGTGTTTTGTGAATAACTGAATAAAATCCGAAATATTTCTAAGCTTGTAATGAGTATTTCTTATTTATCTAGCACATTTCCACTTTGTTCCTGCTGCCTGGCTGCATAAAGAATGAAAAAAGAGGAAGGAAATGTAATAACAAAAAAAATAAAGTATAACAACACCACCTTGTGGTGGGACTGAATCCTGCAGCCCAGAAGCAGATCCCTTGATTGTCCACATGGTGGCATCAAGCACCACAGAAAGTGACTGTTCTTACACTACAGTTGCTGAGATATTAGCTGTAAAAGTCTTTAAAACACTGACTATCCAATGAACTGATAATCATTTAAGATTTGGAAGTTGCCCAAAAAGCCAAAGTACTCAAACTTCCCAAAACAAATTAGCAATTTCTGAATAAATCCTTAATCCAGATCTACCTTAAGGTACGTGCTGTACAAAACACAACAGTGGGAACTGTAATAGGTCAGGTGGCATGAGCTTTGATAACACTACACTCTTCTCCTTAAGGAAAGGAAAACAAGATTACTGACAGGTAAGTAAGAAGTCTGAGCCAGATATGTCAGCATGCAAGGTGAACACGTTTAATATTCGAAACATCCTCTTACAGTGCACAACATGTAGGAATGTAAAGCATCAACACAAGTGATGACTTGTGGATACACATGATGCACAAAATGCAGAGGAAGAAGAATGTTGGAACGCAGACGATTTGAATTGCAAGCTGAACACCAACGCTAGTTTATTTCCTAACCTACGTTTAAATTCTTTTCAGATAGATTTTCAAATACACCAAAGACCATAGGGTATGCAATGCTAATATTGGCTACACATTTGATGCACTTTGGGTAGAAAATATAAAGGGCTTCCTGGTGCTGAAACTATGATGCCTAGGACTGACTAGGACGTGTAACAGGGTTTCATCTTCATCTGCTGATTTACGCAGTGCTAGCTAATCAAGCATATCATTACGTAGCAGTTCTAAAGATCGAGCGACTTCAAGCTATGAAGGAGGCATCTGTTAGTCTTCCCCGTCCCAGAATTGTAGTATGTAAGATAGTCTGTAAGATACTGTAAGATAATCATTTGATGAAAATCATTTTAAATGCAATTCTAATAAATGATTCCACTATGAATATATATTATATATATATATATATACACACATACATACATAGATATAGTGCTTTACTGTCAAAATTCTGTCTATAAATTGGTCAAATGTATGTTTGAGCAGTGAACAGACAACCTCAACACTGACTCAGTGAAGATGTCCAAGGGTGTGTGTGTGTGTGTGTGTGTGTGAGAGAGACGGACGCATAA